>NW_019154131.1:15987302-15989181 GCF_002288905.1 Enhydra lutris kenyoni
TGATTCTCTCTGAAGAATACTATCGCACTCCCATGTGTCTGTAGTGTTAAGGACTCTCATTTCTGCTGAAATCATGACATGAACTGAATCAGTTTGTCACATGTGTTCAGGAGTATTAGGCAACTTGAAGTCAACGTTACAAGCACCTGTTGCTTTCAGATGACCATGCTGATCTGCCTATTTAGCTATTTATTTGTTTCACTATTTATAAGATTTAAGTTTTTTTTTATTGTATTATATTAGTTGTACCTAGCCTTTGTGGTTAAGAAATTTGTATATGTTTTACGTATTTTAAATCATTTATTTTCTGTTCGTTAAATGTTTCTAGAGAAATCTTCTTGTGTTTGTTTCTTATTGGAGCAGGAATCAAGTCTGATTACAACCTGATGAAAGAACGGATTGTACAACTCACTCACTCATTATTTCGTTTTCACATTAGAAGGAATCGCATCGACTCCCTGGAAATCACTTTGCATGGTGTCGTCACGGGAAAGGCAGACTTCACAAGTCCAATGCTGTGTCTGTATCTTGGATTTTGTAGAGAAACTAACCTCAGAACAATAATCGTAGTGAAGTATTATCAGTTATGGGAAAGGGAAGAGTGAGAAGAAGGGATAATATGAATTTTGTAAGTAGAAAAGGAAGCAGACATGCCAGGAAGTAGAATGAAAAACACAAGATATGTTCTACATCATCTTGCTAGACACACAAGTGCGAATATTCTTTAGAAAATGGATAGTTCAGGGGCACCCAAGTGGCTCAGTCGGTTAAGTGTGTGCCTTTGCCTCAGGTCATGATACCGGGTCCTGGAATCAAGCCCTGTGTCAAGCTCCCTGTTCAGCTGGGAATCTGCTTCTCCCTCTCACACTCCCCCTGCTTGTGCTCGCTGTCTCTCTCTCTCTGTGTCATATAAATCAATAAAATCCTTAAAAAAAAAAAAAAACCAACAAAATGGATCCCAGGTGCTGCCATTTACAAGCCATTCCATTCACGTAAAGCCCAGGAGGTACGTGGTTGCCTGGGAGGAGAGCGTAGAATGAGAAATGGTGCCTCAAGCCTCCCCTGCTTAAGGGAGAAAAGAGCCACACTGCAAACAAAGGTGGAATGCCCTAAGGCAGTAGTGTAAGAGCGAATATTGATTAAAAGTCTATTTCAAAGCCGAGAAATGCTTCAAGGAATTGCATCATAGCAAAGGGTGCACGGAAAGGGTCCATGAAGCCGGGAAGTAGAAGGGTTGTGACCATGGGGACCAGCTGTTTGACTGAATTACTCACCAGAAACCATACTGGCGGCAGAGGAAAGGCGAGGAGCAGAACAGAAGCTAGTGACTATGGATAGAATATACATCTGGGAGGTTTACTTTCTTTGTACTAATTAAACTTCCATGAAAAAAATGAACTAATAATTGAATTGGGTAATGCCTTCTAATGTCTTCTACGCCATGTAAAGCGTATATAAAGAAAAGCAAACGAAAATGAAAAGGCTTGGGGCACCTGGGTGGCTCAGCGGGATAAAGCCTCTGCTGTCAGCTCAGGTCGTGATCCCAGGGTCCTGGGATCGAGCCCCGTATCGGGCTCTCTGCTCAGTGGGGAGCCTGCTTCCTCCTCTCTCTCTCTCTCTCTGCCTGCCTCTCCACCTACTTGTGATCTCTCTCTCTGTGTCAAATAAATAAAATCTTAAAAAAAAATTTAAGACTTAATGTTTAAAAAAGAAAAAAAAAATGAAAAGGGTACCGGAACATTCTGCAAATGAGAACTACCCTGTTCTACTGAAGACTCATGAATAGAAAGAACTGAAGATGAATGAGGGACCAGGGCACCCCAACTGGTCCACCAGGCCACCAGAAGTCCTCAGGTGCAGCGCCCATCCCATCTGCGGG
>NW_019154132.1:0-74917 GCF_002288905.1 Enhydra lutris kenyoni
TGGCGCGAACCGCACTTTGCTGCTGCTTCCACACCAAGGCTTTGGGCCTTCACTCTCTTGGGAAACGGAAGAAGAGGTGCGGGAGAGTTGGTTCCTCTTGGGCCTTGCTTTCCCGGGGCCCAGGTTCTTGCCATGGGCTCACACTGCCTCCCCGACATCGGGAGGCTCACCCTCCTCCCTGCAGCAGTGTGTGTCACCCAGGGTGGCACTCTGCGCATTCTGGCTGCTCTTAGGTTAGCCAGGGCCTGGCCTTTTCCTCTCACTTTCGGGAGGACTCAGGTACAGGCCTGTGCCTTCCCCAGACGAGAGGGGAGGCCACAGCAGCACTCCCCAGCGCCCGCGCCCTTGGATGGTGAGCCTGTAGGGGACTGTCCACACCGTTCCTATTGGGCCTTCCTTTCCCAGGGCCCAGGTTTTCGCCTTGGGCTCATATGGCCTCCCCGACGCGAGATTAAAAGGACAGGCCCTGGCTAACCCGGGAGCAGCCAGTCTGCGCAGAGTGCCACTCTGGTCCTTGCACGCTGCTTCAGGGATATGCTATGTCTCCTGAAGTCGGCGAGGCAGTGAAACAGTCATTTCACCCAGGGGTCTGGTAGCCGATAGGGATAGCGCAGCCCTGAATTCAAAGCAACACCGTGCTCTGGTAAAAAATTCCTCCCTCAACGACGTCTGCAAGAAAGAAGCCTTGATGTGAGAGGAATGGGCCCGCTTCCTGAGGACAGAGCGCCCGAGCTGTGGGGACGGCCTCTCCTGGTGCAGCGCCTCCAGTCTTACACGGGGAAGCGGTTTGCTGCCTCACAGTATGTGGGAACGTCCTAGGTCAAGCCCCTTCAACCTCCCTGTGTGAAAGATGTCAGGGTGGAATGCCAACACCATCCCCACTCACGAAGCTCCACAGACAAGGATGCCTTCTCAAAGCTTAGCCTGGAAACCTCGATGAAGCACCACCACCTTACCTCCAAGAAACAAACCGGAAGCCAAGCTGCCTTTCGTGTGCAGGCGTCTTTCGGGAAGAGAGAAAAAGTAGCCCTGGCGGTTTGGTACGGAAGCCTGAGGAAGTCTGCCTGCCGGGCCTCAGATCGGGGGCCATAGGAAAAGGCGGCCCCTTGCCTCGGCCACACCGAAATCCTGTACAAGGGCGTCGACTGGGGCATCTGCTGGGACCGTGATGCTGGACCCACAGTAGAACAAACACTCTCTTTCTGAGGGCGCGGGCGGACTTCTGACAGCAGCCCCGCTTCCCTCAGCCTGATGCCTTCCGTCCTAACCCCACAGGGGCGAACATTAGGGGAGCACCGTGCTGCACACCCGGCTCGCGGAGAGGACAGGATGGTGACGCTGTCCTTCAGGCAAACCTCTCTGGGGGCGTTCTGTGCAGGGAGGCTTGCCGGGAATGAGCGGCAGAAGCGCAGAGCCATTGCCACAGGATGGCTTCAGGAGAACGCATTGGCACAGCAAGCCCCACTCCGTCCCATGAAGAGAGAAGCGGTGGTGACACCTAGAAGCACAGAGCAGGGCGCCAATCCCTCAGCCACTTGAAGGAGCTTTACCGAGGGGCCCTTTCAACTCCGCATTCTGCTAAAGCCCAAAGCCTTCTCAGACGCATATGGTAGTGCCCAAGTGCTGACGGCTTGGCCTCCACCGCAGGGACATGTGGGTGCCACCAGCATGTCTGGTGCGACAGTAGGATTCAGGGACAAACAGTCATTTCACCCCAGGGCCTGGAAGCCGAAAGGGACAGCGCAGCCCTGAATTCAAAGCAACACCGTGCTCCAGGAAAAACGTCCTCCCTGAACAACGTGCGTGAAGAGAGAAGCGTGGATATGAAAGGAATGGGCCTGCTTCCTGAGGACAGAGCTACCGGGTTGTGGGGATGGCATCTCCCTTGGCAGGGCCTTGTGACTTACACAGGGAAGCGGTTTGCTGCCTCAGAGTGTGTGGGAAAGCCCGAGGTCAAGCCTCTCGAACTCCCTGTGAGAAACAAGTCAGGGTGGAATGCCAACACCTTCCTTTCACACGTCGCTCCACAGCCAAGGATGCCTTTGCAAAACTTAGCCTGGCAACCTCGAGTGAGCACCATAGCTTTACCTCTTAGAAATGAGCGTGAAGCCGAGCTGCCTTTCATGTGCAAGCCTCTTTCCTGAAGAGAGAAAGAGTCTGCCCAGCGGGTTGGTGTGGAAGCCTAAGGAAGGCTGCCTGTTGGGCCTCGGGTCAGGGGCCATTTGAGAATGCGGCCCCTTCTCTCAGCCTCACAGATGCCCTGCAAAAGGGCGCCGAAAGCGGCTCCTGCTGCCATCGTGACACAGGACCCATCAGCAGAACAAACACTCTTGTTCTGAGGGCACGGGCGTGCTTCTGACAGCAGCCCTTCTTCCTCAGCGTACACCCGCCTTCGGTCGGCCCCACCGGAGCAGGCGTTAGGAAAGCACCATGCTGCACACCCGGCTCGAGCAAAGGACAGGACGGCGATGCCGGCCTTCAAGCAGACCTTTCTGGGGGCGCCCTGAGCCGGGAGGCCTTCCAAAACGGGCGGTGGCAGCGCAGAGCTAGTGCCACGGGATTGCTTCAGGATGACGCATTTGCCGGACAAGCCCCACTCTGTCCTGTGACGAGAGAAACAGTGGTGACACCTAGTCGCACAGAGCACGTCGCCAATCCCTCAGCTCCTCGAACGAGTTGAAGGCAGGGGTCCCTGTCAGCTCCGCATTCCCCTAGAGCCCAAAGCCTTCTCTCAGACGTGGATGAAAGTGCACACACCCTGCCAGTTTGGGCCTCCACCGCAGGGACAAGTGGGTGCCGCCAGCACCTGAGGGGCGACAGCGGCATTCATGGAGACTCGGTCGTACCACGCAGGGACCTGGAAGCCGAACGAGACAGCGCGGTCCTGAATCCAAAGCAACACCGTCTTAACGGAAAAAAGGCCTCTCCCAGAGCGACCTGCACGACGAGAGAAGCGTGGATGAGAGTGGAAGCGGCCCACTTCCTGAGGCGGGAGCGCCGAGCCTGTGGGGCCAGCCTCTCCAGGGGCAGTGCCTCACCTCCTACGCCGTGGAAGCGGTTTGCAGACCCTAAGTGTGTGGGAATGCCCGAGGTCGAGGCCCTCGACCTCCCTGTGAGAAACAAGTCAGGGTGGAATGCCAACACCATCCGCGCACATGTTGCTCCACGGAGAAGGATGCCTTCGCAAAGCTTAGCCTGGAAACCACGAGTGAGCACCACTGCCTTACCTCCGAGAAACAAACGTGAAGCCGAGCTGCCTTTCATGTGCAGGCCACACCTTGTACGCAGGGGAAGCAGACCCGGAGTGTGTGGGATCGCCCAAGGTCGAGGCCCTCGACCTCCCTGTGAGAAACAAGTCAGGGTGGAATGCCAACACTGTCCCACACACATCGGTCCATGGAGAAGGATGCCTTTGCAAAGCTTAGCCTGGAAACCTTGAGTGAGCACCATAGCCTTACCCCCGAGAAACAAGTGTGAAGCCGAGCTGCCTTTCACGTGCAGGCCTCACCTTGTACGCTGCGGAAGCAGTTTTCTGACCCAGAGTGTGTGGGAACGCCCAAGGTCGAGGCCCTCGACCTCCCTGTGAGAAACAATTCAGGGTGAAATGCCAACACCGTCCGCACACACATTGCTCCACGGAGAAGGATGCCTTCGTAAAGCTTAGCCTGGAAACCTTGAGTGAGCACCACAGCCTTACATCCGAGAAACAAACGTGAAGCCGAGCTGCCTTTCCCATGCAGGCGTCTTTCGTGAAGTGAGAAAGTGTTGGCCCAGCAGGTTGGGTCGGAAGCCTAAGGAAGGCTGCCTTCTGGGCCCCAGGTCGGGGACCGACTGAGAAGGCGGCCCCTTCCCTCAGCCTCATGGAAGCCCCACACAGGGTGTCAAAAGCAGCTCAGGTTGCCACCGTGACACGGGACCCACAGCAGAAAAAAACACTCTAGTTCTGAGGGCACGGGCGGGCTTCTGACAGCAGCCACGCTTCTCTCAGCCTGACACTCGCAGTCGGTGGGCCCCCACCGGAGCAAGCTTTGTAAAACCCCGTGCCACACACCTACCTCATGGAGAGGACACGATTTCGAGACCCTCCGTCAGGCCAACATCTTGGAGGGGCCCTAAGCAGAGCGGCCTGCCCGAAAAAGTCGGTGGCAGTGAGACCACAGTGCCACAGGATTACGTCAGGACAGGGCCTTTGCACTGCAAGCCACACTCGGGCCCGTGAATAGAGAAACAGTTCTGACACCTAGAAGCATCAATAGAGGCGAAAACTCTTCAGCTCCACGAACGAGCTAAATGGAGGGGACCCTGTCTGTTCCCGCTTCCCCCAAAGCGAAAAGCCTTCTCTCAGACCCCAGCACAGGGACACACATCCTCAGGGCTTTGGCCTCCACGCCAGGACCCACAGCAGTGCCACCGGCACCCATGGTCAGACGCTGTGTTTCTGGGAGACAGAGTCTTTTCACCCAGGGGCCTGGAAGCCAAACGACAGCAGGGCCCTGACCTCAAAGAAACACCGTTCTCAGGGAAAAGCCTCCTCCTCGGAATGAGGTCCATGAAGAGAGAAGCATGGAGGAGCGAGCAATCGGCACGCTGACTGTCGCGGTATCACCCAGGCTGAGGGGTCTGACTGTCCCACGCCAGCGCCTTGCGCCATCAAGGGGGAAGCAGTTGTCTGAGGGGATGTGTGAGGACGTCTGAGGTAAAGTCCCTCTGCCTCCCTGTGAGGAAGAAGTCCGTGGGGAAGGCGAGCGCCGTCCCCTGCACAACCTCGATCCAGGGAGAAGAATGCCTTCTCAAACCTTAGCCTGGAGAACTCAGGAGGGAATCACGGCCTTACCTTGCAGAAACAGACCTGAAGTGGAGCTGCCTTTCGCCAGCAGGGTTCCTTCGCAAAGAGTGATGGCTTTGCCCCCGCGAGTCGGTGCAGACGCCTCAGGAAGGTTCCCGGCCCTCGGCGTCAGAGGTCATTGGAAAAGGCGCCCATCACTCGGCCTCACAGAAGCCCCACACAGGGCGTCCAACCCAGCTCCTGCTGCCACCACAACCGCCCGAGCCACACCGCAACACAAAGTCCAGTTCTGAGGGCGCAGGAGAGCTTCTGAAAGCAGCTGCGCTTCTCTCAGCCTGACACTCGCAGTCGGTGGGCCCCCACTGGAGCAAGCGTTTGGAAATCCCCGAGCCGCACACCCAATTCATAGAGAGGACGTGATTGTGAGCCCCTCCATCAGGCCAACATCTTGGAGGCGCCCTGAGCAGAGCGGCCTGCCCGAAAAAGTCGGTGGCAGCGCGACCACGGTGCCACAGGATTACGTCAGGACAGGGCCTTTGCACAGCAAGCCACACTCAGTCCTGTGAAGAGAGAAGAAGTTCTGACACCTAGAAGCATCGATCGAGGAGAGAACCCCTCAGCTCCACGAACGAGCTAAACGGAGGGGACCCTGTCGGTTCCCATTCCCCCCAAAGCCAAAAGCCTTCTCTCAGACCCTGGCGCATGGACACACATGCTCAGGGCTTTGGCCTCCGCGCAAGGACCCATAGGGGTGCCGCCGGCACCCTTGGTCCGACGGCGCATTTCAGGAAGTTAGAGTTGTTTCACTCAGGGGCCTGGAAGCCGAATGAGCCAGTGGGGCCCTGACCTCAAAGAAACACCATTCTCAGGGAAAAGCCTCTTCCCCGGAATGAAGTCCATGAAGAGAGAAGCGTGGAGGAGTGAGCAATCGGCCCGCTGACTGTCGGGGGAGCGTCCCGGCGAGGGGCCTTCCTGTCTCACACCAGCACCTTGCTCCATCAAGGGGGAAGCAGTTGTCTGAGGGGATGTGTGAGGACCCCTGAGGTGAAGTCCCTCTGCCTCCCTGTGAGGAAGAAGTCTGTGGGGAAGGCGAGCGCCGTCCCCCGCACAACCTCAATCCAGGGAGAAGGATGCCTTTTCAAATCTTAGCCTGGAGAACTCAAGAGATGAACCATGGCCTTACCTTGCAGATGCAGCTCTGAAGTTGAGCTGGCTTTAGCCAGCAGGACTCTTTCGCAAACAGGGAAGGTTTCACCCCCGTGAGTCCGTACAGACGCCTGAGGAAGGTTCCTAGGCCTCGGCATCAGAGGTAATCGGAGAAGGCTCCCAGCACTCGGCCTCACAGAAGCCCCACACAGGGCATTGAACCCATCTCCTGCTGCCACCACGACTGCCCGAGTCACACCGCAACACAAAGTCCAGTTCTGAGGGCGTGGGAGGGTTCCTGAAAGCCCGCGTGCTTCTCTCATCCTGATGCTCGCAGTCGGTGGGCCCCCACCGGAGCAAGTGTTTGGAAAGCCCCATGCCACACACCCACCTCATGGAGAGGATGCGATTGTGATCCCCTCCGTCAGGCTAACATCTTGCAGGCGCCCTGAGCAGAGCTGCCTGCCCGAAACCGTCGGTGGCAGAGTGACAATGGTGCCACAGGATTACGTCAGGACAGGGCCTTTGCACAGCAAGCCACACTCAGTCCTGTGAAGAGAGAAGCAGTTCTGACACCTAGAAGCATCGATCGAGGAGAGAACCCCTCAGCTCCACGAACAAGCTAAATGGAGGGGACCCTGTCGGTTCCCGTTTCCTCCGAAGCTGAATGAGCCAGCGGGGCCCTGACTTCAAAGAAACACTGTTCTCGGGGGAAAGCCTCTTCCCCAGAATGACGTCCATGAAGAGAGAAGCGTTGATGAGGAGCAATCAGCCCACTGACTGTCGTGGGTGCGCCCTGGCTGAAGGGCCTTCTTGTCTCACACCAGAGCCTTGCGCCAAAAAGGTGGAAGCAGTTGTCTGAGGGGATGTGTGTGGACGCCTGATGTGAAGTCTCTCTGCCACCCTGTGAGGAAGAAGCCTGTGGGAAGGCGAGCGCCGACCCCCTCACAACCTTGCTCCATGGAGAAGGATGCCTTCTCAAACCTTAGCCTGGTGAACTGAAGAGAGAAGCACGGCATTAACTCACAGAAGTAGGCCTGAAGTCGAGCTGCCTTTCGCCAGCAAGGCTCCTTCGCAAAGAGGGAGGGCTTTGCCCCGCGAGTCGGTGCGGACGCCTCAGGAAGCTTCCCGGCCCTCGGTGTCAGAGGTCATCGGAGAAGGCACTTGTCACTCGGCCTCACAGAAGCCACGCACAGGGCATCGAACCCAGCTCCTGCTGCCACCACAACCACCCGAGCCACACCGCAACACAAAGTCCAGTTCTGAGGGTGCAGGAGGGCTTCTGAAAGCAGCCGCCCTTCTCTCAGCCTGTCGCACGCAGTCGGTGGGCCCCCACCGGAGCAAGCGTTTGGAAAGCCCCGAGCCGCACACTCGATTCATAGAGAGGATATGATTGTGAGCCCCTCCGTCAGGCCAACATCTTGGAGGCGCCCTGAGCAGAGCGGCCTGCCCGAAATGGTCGGTGGCAGCGCGACCACGGTGCCACAGGATTATGTCAGGACATGGCCTTTGCATGCAACCCACACTCAGTCCTGTGAAGAGAGAAGCAGTTCTGACACTTAGAAGCATCGATCTAGGCGAGAATGCCTCAGCTCCACAAATGAGCTAAACGGAGGGGACCCTTTCGGTTCTCGTCTTCCCCAAAGCCAAAAGCCTTCTCTCAGGCCCCGGCGTATGTACACACATCCTCAGGACTTTGGCCTCCCCGGCAGGACCAAGGGGGTGCCGCCAGCACCCCTGGTCTGACGGCACGTTTCAGGAAGACAGAGTCATTTCACTCAGTGGCCTGGAAGCCGAACGAGCCAGCGGGGCCCTGACCTCAAAGAAACACCGTTCTCAGGGAAAAGCCTCCTCCCCGATCGATGTCCGTGAAGAGAGAAGCGTGGAGGAGGGAGCAACCAGCCCACTGACTGTCTCAGGAGCGCCCGGGCTGAGGGGCCTGCCTGTCCCACGCCAGCGCCTTGCGTCATCAAGGGGGAAGCAGTTGTCTGAGGGGATGTGTGAGGACGTCTGAGGTGAAGTCCGTCTGCCTCCCTGTGAGGAAGAAGTCCGTGAGGAAGGTGAGCACCGTCCCCCGCACAACCTCAATCCAGGGAGATGGATGCCTTCTCAAACCTTAGCCTGGAGAACTCAAGAGAGAACCACGGCCTTACCTCTCAGAAGCAGGCCTGAAGTTGAGCTGCCTTTTGCCAGCAGGGCTCCTTCGCAAAGTGGGAAGGCTTCACCCCCGCGAGTCAGCGTGGACGCCTGAGGAAGGTTCCCGGCCCTCGGTGTCAGAGGTCATCGGAAAAGGCGCCCGTCACTTGGCCTCATAGAAGCCCCGCACAGGGCGTCGAATCCAGTTCCTGAATTTCCCCAGGCTATGTGTAGACTGAGGGAATAGTCTACCTGAATGGTTTTCCCTCAGGAAAGAAGTTGCAGTGCTGACATACCATTTTCTTTCACATCTCCTCCCCTGAGCTGCAAGCCTTTCAGGACGGAGGCTGAGCATGCTATCTGCATCACTCTGAGAAACACGCCTGGTTACCGTGTACCTGCTTGTTGGCAGTTGGATTCTGGAAAATAGCAGTGTTGGCAGACTTCTGATTGGACGCTGCAGTTAAATGGAAACGAAGGGATGCGGAAAGTAAGGGCATTGGTCAGAAAGCGCCCCATTTCTAACTTTTTCCCAGATGAATGCAGCCCCTATGGGGGCTTCTGAAAAGAAGAACAAGCTTGGGGTAATGCAGAGATTACCCTCGTCAGCAGTTTGGGGCGGCGCAAACCCAGGTACCTGCCGAATTTGCGCCCCCCATCGACAAGTCAGCAGAGGAATAGTCCTTCATGCTGACTTGAGCTACATGTTCCTTAGAGTGGCAAAGGCAGAAGAACAGTGTCCCAGATTCAACTTCGTTCAGCAGTGCTATGGGGAGACCGTGCCACCACACAGTTACCCTCTCTTTCCTTGGGAGAGAACGTTTTGCAAACTGGAAGGGACAGCATAAGCAAAGGGCCATTGACCAAAGGCCGAGAAACCACCCCACACACCAGCCTGGAGACCTGCCTTTCCGCCAATGTCCTGCAGCCTGAAGACAGAAGCGTTTTGCAGAGTGTGTGAGGAAGCAGGGAGAAGGGGCCGTGCAAGTCCCTGGGAGGAGTGCGTGTGCCCAGAAGGTAGCTTTTGGTACACTTCTTGTTTCAAATGGAGAAGAACATTTTCAGGCTGCATGAGGCAGCAGCAATAGCCAGCAGCTTAAACCAGAGAAAGACAAGACAGTGCAGAGATACTGGTTTACATATCACATTGCCTCCCTTGATCCTAGAAGCGTTTCCCCAAGCCTGGCTGGGGCGGGCTTCGAAAGTGCTGTGAGCGCCACTCTGAGAAGCCAGTCTGTGTACTGTGCAACTGATGGCTGAAATCTGGCTTCCTGAACCTAGAAGCCTTTTCTAAGCTCCTTGGAGGCAGAAGGGAAACAGAAGTGAAGTAGGAAGAAACAGCATGGGACAGACAGCGCTCTGCTTCCATATGTCTTTGCAGATGACAGTAGAACGACCAGGGGTTTGTGAAAGAAAGGGTGGGTGGGGGCCATGTTCAGCAGAGAGTACCCCCTCAGCTGTGTGTGTTTGTGTGTATATGGACTTGTAGGTGAAGTGGCCTATGACGAAGCCTTAGAGACAGCCCTGGGGAGGAACGTCTCCATGTTTCCCAGGTGCCCTGCATGTTGCAGAGCAGAGCCCGAAAGGATAATGAATGTGTCATAGACTCTGCTCTGCAAAGCAACAGTGGGGAAGACTGTCCCTCTGCACAGCTGACTTCTTTTTCCTCCGGAGAGAAGGGTTTTCCAACGTGTGCTTGACTGCCAAAGGAAGGGGCCATATCTCTGAATCTGAGAAATGGCAGCATCGAGAAGCTTGTATTCCACCCACGTCTTGTTTTCTGAAGACAGAAGCCTTTCCCAGCAAGATTGAGGTAGCGTGGGGAAGGGGCCCTGCCCTTCCCTAGCTGAAAGGAGTGTGTGTGGAGCACAGCTCTGGCAGACAGCTTCCTTCAGGAAGAGATGAACGTTTTCCACAGGACTTGGGACAGACTGAGGACATGTCCTACCTAAGGGGCTTTCTCCCAGAGATAGAAGGAGCACTGCTGGTGTACCAGTTTCCTTTCACATCTTGTCCCCAAAGCTGCAAGCATTTTCAGGATAGAGGACAAGCGTGCTATGGGCTCAACTCTGAGAAACACTTCTGGTACTGTGCAGCTTATTGCTGGCACCTGGCTTCTTGAAGATAGCAGGGTTGGCCAACTTCTGTGTGGACACTGAGGGAAACAGAAATGAAGGGGTGTGGGAAGAAACAGCACTGGAAGGAAAGTGCCCTGCTTCTAATGCTTTCCCAGATGATTGCAGCCCCTTCAGGGAATTAATAAAGCAAGGGCAAGCTCAGGGTGGTGCAGGCAGTACCCAGGTCCGTGCCGTATTCCCGCCCCCTAGCGACAATGCTGTTGAGGAACAGTCCTTCAAGCCCACCTGAGCTACATGTTCCCTAGAGGGGCAAAGGCAGGAGGAGAGTGCCCCAGATTTCACTCCATGCAGCAGCGCTAAGGGGAGACCGTGCTTCCACATGGTTATGTTCTCTTTCCTTGGGAGAGAATCATTTAGCAAACTGGGTGGGACAGCTAGGAAAGGGACCTTTAGGGAAGGCAGAGAAACAATGCCATCCACCAGCCCTGAGAATCTGCCCTTCTGCCAGTGTCTTGCAGCCTGAAGACAGAAGCATTTTGCGGAGCGCGTGAGTAAGCAGGGAGAAGTGGCTGTGTTTCTTTTCAGAGGGATGCGTGTTCCTGGAAGACAGCTTTAGGCACACATCTTTTTTTAAGAAGAGAAGAAACTTACCAGACTCCGTGGGGTAGCAGCAGCAAGAGCTAGTAGCTTAAACTGGAGAAAGACAAGACAGTGCAGAAATACCCATTTTCATTCACATCGCCTCCCTTGATCCTTGCAGCATTTCCCCAAGCCTGGCTGCAAGGGGGTTCGAAAGTGCTGTGAGCTCCACTCTGAGAAGCCAGGTTGACCCTTCCAGAAGCCTTTTCAGAGCTCTGTGGAGGCAGTAGGGAAACAGACGTGAAGTAGGAAGTAATGGCCTGGGATAGACAGTGCCCTGTCTTTCCAGACGACTCCAGCATGACAAGGGGTTTTTGAAAGCAAGGGTGGGTAGGGGTTGTATGCTGTAGAGTGTACCCCCTCAGCTGTGTGTGTGTGTGTGTGTGTGTGTGTGTGTGTAGATGCATAGGTCAAATGTTCTTGTTCTAAGGGTGCAATGGGTTTGGCTCAAAGGTTGATGATCAAGGACTCAGGAGCTCACCTAGCATCTTCAGTCTTGAAGAAAGGAGCATTGGCCTTGGTATGTTGGAAAGCACCACACACTTAGCTCAAAAACAGAACCCCGCAGAGAAATCATCTTGCCAGTCACATCTGTAAAAAATGTGTGGGAAAGCCTAAGGAACGTGCCATAAACTGGATTCAGAGAAAGAAGTCTGGGTGGGCAGCAGGCAACATCGAACTAACATCTTGATTCAGGAAGACACACGCCTTTTGTCAACTATGTGTGCAGAAGCTGAAGGCAATTGCCATGGACTGGCCTTGAAAAAACATGCTGGGGAGAAAGCATCCTCCAGCTACCATATTCTTTCCAGAAGAGAGACGTACTCTTAGAAAGTGTGTCTGAGAACTGAGGAAATGGCCAGTAGCCTTAGCTTCCCTGTGTATTCTTATGTTATTTTTGGTGAGTGAAAGAGTACTCTCAGCATAGTTCACTGTTGGTATCAGATGGGAGAATTTCAGGTTGTTTTGGCTTAATTGCCATTTAATACCAAAGTCAATATTTATTATTCCTTATTTCTATTGAAAAAATTGTCATTTTTGCTTTTGGTTATTGTGTTATGGTCTGCTGAGTTATCATGTGGTTCTAGCGTATTATGGAATGAAATTCCAGACAAAAGTAGAATATTTACAAGGAAAAGGGTCACCATTCAACAGTTTCTCAGATATTAGACATCTATATAAACCTAAATTTAAAAATATGAAAGTGGGGGTGCCTGGGTGATTCAGTGGGTTAAAGCCTCTGCCTTCGGCTCAGGGCATGATCCCAGGGTCCTGGGATAAAGCCCTGCATCAGGTTCTCTGCTCAGCAGGGAGCCTGCTTCCTCCTGTCTCTCTGCCTTCCTCTCTGCCTATTTGTGATCTCTGTCTGTCAAATAAATAAATAAAATCTTTTAAAAATATGAAAGTGATATGATAAATTAAATGGGATTTTCTACTAACAATTGGCTAATTTTAAAGTCTATTAAAATTTATATAGGTGTTAGTCTTATTGAGAAAAATTGAGGTTCTTCTTTGTGTGTGTTTTTGAAATTTTATTTTATTTTTTCAGTGTTCCAAGATTCATTATTTATGCACCACACCCTGTGCTCCATGCATTACATGCCCTCCTTAATACCTCCACCAGGCTCACTCATCCCTCCACCCCTTCCCTTCCAAAACCCTCATTTTGTTTCTCAGTGTCCACAGTCTCCCATGGTTCATCTCTCGGTCTGATTTTCCCCAATTCACTTCTCCTTTCCTTCTCCTAAAGTCTTCCATGTTATTCCTTATGTTCCACAAATAAGTGAAACCATATGATAATTGACTTTCTCTGCCTGACTTATTTCACTCAGCATAATCTCCTCCAGTCCTGTCCATGTTGATACAAAAGTTGGGTACTCATCCTTTCTGATGGAGGCATAATGCTCCATTGTATATATGAACCATATATCTTCTTTATCCATATCTTCTTTATCCATTTGTCTGTCAAAGGGCATCTTGGCTCTTTACACAGTTTGGTGATTGTGGCCCTTGCTGCTATGAACATTGGGGTACAGATTACCTTTCTTTTCACTACATCTGTATCTTTGGGGTAAATACCCAATAGTGCAATTGCAGGGTCATAGGATAGCTCTATTCTTAATTTCTTAAGGAATCTCCATACTGTTTTCCAAAGCGGCTCCACCAACTTGCATTCTCACCAACAGTGTAAGAGGGTTTCCCTTTCTCCACATCCTCTCCAACACTTGTTGTTTCTTGTCTTGTTAATTTTAGCAATTCTAACTGGTGTAAGGTGGCATATCAAGGTGTTTTTGATTTGAATCACCCTGATGGCTAATGATAATGAACATTTTTTCATGTGTCTGCTAGCCATTTGTATGTCTTCTTTGGAGAAGTGTCTGTTCATGTCTTCTGCCCATTTTTTTTTACATGATTATCTGTTTTTTAGATGTTGAGTTTGAGGAGTTCTTTATAGATCTTGGATATCAGCCCTTGTCTGTAGTGTCATTTGTGAATATCTTCTCCCATTCCATGGCTTGCCTCTTTGTTTTGTTGACTGCTTCCTTTGCTGTGCAGAAGCTTTTGATCTTGATGAAGTCCCCAAAGTTCATTTTTGCTTTTGTTTCATTTGCCTTTGGAGACATGTCTTGAAAGAAGTGGCTGTGGTCTATGTCAAAGAGGTTACAGCCTATGTTCTCCTCTAGGATTTTGATAGATTCCTGTCTCATGTTGAGGTCTTTTATCCCTCTCGAGTTTATCTTTGTGTATGATGTAAGAGAATGGTTGTGTGTCATTCTTCTACACATAGCTGTCCAATTTTCCCAGCATCATTTATTGAAGAGACCGTCTTTTTTCTACTGGATATTTTTTCCTGCTTGTTGAAGATTAGTTGACCATAGAGTTGTGGGTCCATATCTGGGCTCTCTACTCTGTTCCACTGGCCTATGTGTCTGCTTTTGTGCCAGTACCATGCTATCTTGGTGATCACAGCTTTGTAGTAAAGCTTGAAATCAGGCAACAGGATGCCCCCAGTTTGTTTTTCTTTTTCAGCATTTCCTTAGCTATTTGGGGTCTCTTCTGGTTCCATACAAATTTTAGGATTGTTTGTTCCAGCACTTTGAAAAATGGCCATGGAATTTTGATTGGAATGGTACTGAAAGTGTAGATTGCTCTGGGCAGTGTAGACATTTTAAGAATGTTTATTCTTCTGATCCATGAACATAGAATACTTTTCCATCTGTATCTGTCTTCTTCAATTTCTTTCATGAATGTTCTGTAGTTCCTCGAGTACAGATCCTTTACCTCTTTGGTTATGTTTATTCCAAGGTATCTTATGGCTCTTGGTGCTATATATTCTACTCTGTATTATAAAGTTAATCTATGATAACTTTATTATATTTATAATATGTTTTACTAAGAGGAAAGCCACTAGCTCTATTAAGTCTGTAAGAGGCTTAAAGTCTTCTGCTACTTTAATCAACACATCAGAGATCAACAAGGTAATAATCAATAGGCTAGTCATTGCAAATTTAGAGAATTAGGCCAAACCTCAGTGGCAAACATAGATCCCAACATGAAGTGAACATCAGTTTTGTACAATAAACACTCCAACAAATACCATTTCCTTTGATAAACATCCATGATCTCAAGATGGAAAAATTAACAACAACAACAACAACAAAAAAAAAACCCAAACCTTTTGGTATTATCTAAAATTTTTGCCCTATCTAAATAGACTACAATGGAATATTACTTAGCAACCAAAAATGAAATCTTGATATTTGCAATGATGTGGATGGAACTAGAGGATATTAGGCTGAACAAAATAAGTCAGTTAGATAAAGAAAAATACCATAAGATTTTACTCATATGTTTAATTTAAGAAACAATAAAGATGAACACAGGGGAAGGGAAGGAAAATGAAAATAAGAGGGAAACAAGAAGGCAAACTATGAGATGACTCTTAACTATAGGAAACAAACTGAGGGTTGCTGGAGGGGAAGTCGGTAGTGGGATGGGTTAACTAGGTGATGAGCATTAAGGAGGGCGCTTGAAGTAATGAGTACTGGGTGTTGTATGCAACTGATAAATCACTGAATTCTACCTCTGAAATTAACAATACAGTAAATGCCAATTAAATTGAGTTTAAATATATTAAAAAACAAGGGTAAACAGACTGATAAACACATTTTTTAAATGACAACATATACAATAATTATAGATTCAACTTAAATTTTATCATAAAGGATATATATTTTCAAACCTTCTCTTGTCTTTGTAAGCAAAGGCTAATGGTTAATTAAGCACTTAATCTCAAAGGCAACTGCTTTCTCCAGGGCTGAATTCAAGATATCTGAAGTTTACAATTTTCTTTTTCCATTTAATGGTGTAGAGAAGTTTATCTGTACATGAACATTAGATTTAGACAAAATGCAAATATCAGATAACACTTTCTAGCAGTAATAATAATAAGTAAAAAGAGCTAGAGGAAATTTTGGAGGTGATGGATATATTATGGCATAGATTGTGGTGATGATTGTGGATGTATACTTATAACCAAACTCATCAAGTTGTAGATGTACAGTTTTTAAAATACCAATCAGGGGCACCTGGGTGGCTCAGTGGGTTAAACCTCTGCCTTCAGCTCGGGTCATGATCCCAGGGTCTTGGGATTGAGCCCCACATTGGGCTCTCTGCTCAGTGGGGAGCTTGCTTCCTCCTCTCTCTCTGCCTGCCTCTCTGCCTACTTGTGATCTGTCAAATAAATAATAAAAAAAAAATCTTTAAAATGCCAATCATACCTTAAGTGACTTAAATGAAAAGAGTAGTTTAAAAAGGAGCAGGCTGTTTAAAAGGTAATGAGGATTATTTCACTAGAAGTAACAAATGGCCTTCCTGGAAGGTTGAGGAGATGATGTTTAATATCCCATTCAATTTTAAGATTCAGAAAGTGCCAGGCCAAGGGTGCCATAGGCACCAACAAAGGGCCTCAGCCTTACTTTCAGATTCTGGTGATGCAGGAATTTTACTGTTTCTTTATACACCTTCTATAATTGGGTACCACTGAAATAGTATTTAGGGAAAATTATAATTGTATTTCTCTTAGCCTTAATTCATTGAAATGTGTATAAAGCAAACCATAATGGTGATTAAGGCACTAACTTGAGGTTTTGATTCCTTGCTTCTTCTCCCAACTCAGGCCTTGCTTTATCCTTCCCATGTCCATACTTCTGCTCTGAATTCCCATGTGGGTACCAGCATAAAACTAGAGAACCTGTTAGTAAAAGAGGAAACATCCTCCATTCAACAACCACAAGTCTTCTTTCTGCTTCCAGAAGAGACTGTCTGAAGCCAATCTCCTCTCCACTTCAGTCTGAAAAAGAAGTTAAAGAGTATCAGAAAGCTGGGAGACCCAGCTCTGGGGGCAGGGGGAAAAAGGTGCCCTTTTTTGGTTTTGTTCCTCTCCAGGTGGTCCACAGCTAGAGAGAGCATTGGTCAAACAGGTGCTGGACAGCTTATGGGGTATCTCAGAGCTTCCTTATTGGCAATTACAGGGCAGTGGAGAGAAAAAGGTATTTCCAAGAACTTCAAGTTAAGAGGAACTTAAAGGTAACTGGGAAAGATTAAATAGAGCTAGCTGCTTCATTTACCCTCTGCTGCTTTCCACCTCAACTCCCCCTCAAAGTGGTTCTACAGAAGCAGCAGCTGCTAAAGTCGAGCAAGGTGAATTAGGAAGAGTACCATCTTAGGGAAAGTACCTTCAAATCAACCACATGCCTCCTGGTACCTTCTCATGAATGTAAACTTCTTCTAATATCTTTTCTAAGGCCTTCCTGAAGTGACCATAGCTTCATTTTAGTCATACTATTATTACCCCCATTTACAAATGAGAACTATTTCCCTGTTCATGTCTAACTTGAGCAAGCTAAGTATTTAAAGTATGGTCTGTGCCCTCTTAGAAAGGTACCTCTTAAGAATTTTGTGCTTGATTTCTTCCTTTTGCCTCTCCAGACCTACTCTCCACCTTCTGTTACCATGGGTGACTTACCAGAGTAACCACACAGTGGTCCCTTGCCTTCTAGCTTCTAGTTGATATGCCAGTAGAGATCCTGGAGCAGATCAGAGCAAGGAGGATAACATCTTTCCTTTTGACCCAACTGTATTGGTACTAACTGAGCCTCAACCATCATTATCTCTCTTTAGATGGCCCTTTCTATTCAACTCTACTTCTGGCTCCGGGGCTTTCAGTGTACTTACTTAGGAGTGGTAAGTGCTTCCTTGTTACAAGGGCAGGAATAAACCTCACTTTCTTTGTGGTTTCTTGTCCACTTTTATAAATAGGCCCTTGGTTAAACCCCACTCAGATATCCTAATTTCAAAATATTCTAATAATGTTTTCTGTTGGAACCTTGAAACAAATATCAATCATATATAAAACTAAGAGAAAAGATTAATGTCTTAGTAAGAACTGTATATTTTAGAGATGCAGAAATTGATGAAGAATCTTACTACAAGGTCTCAGCCAATCCCAAGGGCCATTATGGCAGGGAAATATTATTTTCAGTACAGGGACAGCTCCTTTTTCCCTAACTAGGACTCTAAGCACAATATTAAAGAGCCTTTCCTTTGGTATTGTTATTGCTTGACATTGACATTTTCTTTTGGAATGAAACCCTCCTACAGAGATGTAGGATGACAGTCAAAGTTATTGCTACAGTGGAATGCAGTGAACCAGGTATTTTCTTCTCTGATCAGAAAATATTTGAAAGCTCTAGGAGTTATTCTCTACTTGGGATGAGTATGTTAAATGTGGTGGCAGAATAAGGGCACAGGAAGGGCAAGTACACTCCTGAAAAGCAAAGATGGCATATGGATTCTCTTCCCACCCTCAATTTATTCTCCTTATTGTGTTTAGGGGTTGATCTTGCCTTTAAAAAAAAAACAAGCTAAAAACAACCTAAAAGCCTAACCATTATGGTCCAGCAAGACACTGAAGTGTGCAGGATAATTGTGAAAACTGTGCAGAGTTAATGTTTATGATATACAGTTAAATGAATAAAGCTGAACATTAGGTAGTATATGAGTCATAGTTACAACTGTAATATATATAAATATATTTATCCAACTGTTCCAGGCACCATGGCTAGGTGCAAGAAGATAAAAATGAATAAGGAAAGAGATATATACTCAAGGATTCATGGTTTAAGGGAAAGACAGGCATGCATAACTTATATTGTGTGTCATAATGCATCAATACCCATGTGACAAACCACTTGGGGAGATCCAGAAAGGCCTCACAAAGGAAGGGGCATTTGAGCTGAAATATTCATCTGAATTTCACCCCACAGACCATATTCAGTGACTCTTTCCCACCAGTTATGGGCAGGAGTAGACAGGAAGATAGACCAACTAATGGTGAAACCTCAAAGTTTCCCCCTCACTTTTCAGTGGCAAAGTGGTCCTCTAGAGGGAGCTATATGATTGTGGGAGAGAAGCAAGACACCCTTTTCGATGTGTTTGGATAGCTCCCCAATCACAAAACATTTTCCTTTTAATGACAGTTGTCCTCAAATCTCAAATCATTGTGTATATATTGTCAGTCTTCTTACAAATCTGACTCTTTCTTTCCAAGTAACTTTTACTTGATGGAAATGAAACCTGTGTTGGCTAACAATACCTAGTGTAAATAAATAATCCAGATATTTCCATAAAATTTATCATAAGGGCCCTGTGGGCAGGGTTCCTTCCTCTTTGAATGTGGACTCTCGGACAAGTTTAGCCCTATCTCTACAGGTGTTTTCTGAAAGAAAAAACAAGGCTCTGATGCCAGTCTGTGAATTCTTATTATTTCAGAACACAGTTCTTTATTTTCTGCTTTTCTTATAAAATAAAGGCAAAAATTTTATTTTTTCACAGCTTTGGAGACCAGAAGTCTGAGACAAAGGTGTTGGTAGTTGGTTCCATCTGAGGGTCTCTTGTAGTTTGCTGGAAATCTTTGGTGCAGTCATGTTGGATTACAGCCTACCCTAATGACTGTATTTTAACTTAATAATTCTTGTAAAGTCCCTGTCTCCAAATAAGGTCAAATCCTGAGGTATTGGACATTAACACATATAAATTTGAGAGGGACAAAATTCAACCCATAACAATGCCCAAGCTAGAAACCTTAATCTTAGCAGTAAGTATTCCCTCTCCCTCTTCGGTCTTTAGCTACGTTTCATTGCTTCTCTCCATGTCCACCCCCTTAGTCTCTCCTTTCCTCTCCAGGTGACCTCTGCCCCTGACTCACCTCCTCCAGACAGTCCTCCCTAAAAACATCTGTAGCCCTAAAACCATACCTTACTAGATCTGTTGCATTATTATGGTTGCTCAAGGACACAAAGTGACTCTCTAGCACTTCCAACATCAACTTATAAAGCCTCTGTCTTTTTCCAAAGCTCTCCATATCTCCCTGATAGATTAGCACAATCTGAAGAGGTTAGCCAGTTATCAGGGGACCATACATGTCAAGTATACATATATTCCTGCTTCCAAATCTTCTTGCTATTTCCACTGCCTAGAATGCCCTCTTTTACCTACCCCAAACTTGTACAAACCATCAAAGCCAGCCTAAATTGCACTTCTTCAGTGACACCTCTCCTGATGTTTCCCTTCTTAGAATTTTACCAGGATTTTCTACAACCAGAAACTTAAAGAGGTTTTTTGTTTGTTTGGTTGGTTGGTGTTGTTTTTGTTTTTAACTATTTCTTGTATGTGGAGGCCCTCCAAGCAAGCTATAAGCTGCTTGAGGACAGAACCATAACTGGCACTTCTCTTATGTCCATCCCTCTGCCCAACACCATGCTGAGATTGTAAGATATTAGTAAATGTTGGTTGAATGAAGTAATACATAAGCCAATGATACAGTGAATGAAAGAGGGATTGACTTAATGACTTCTTGAATGAAAGTTGACACGCCACAAGAGTAGGGTTCTGGGGGCGGCTGGGTGGCTCAGTGGGTTAAAGCCTCTGCTTCCAGCTCAGGTCATGATCCCAGGGTCCTGGGATCGAGCCCCACATTGGGCTCTCTGCTCAGCAGGGAGCCTGCTTTCCTTCCTCTCTCTTTGCCTGCCTCTCTGCCTACTTGTGATCTCTGTCTGTCAAATAAATAAATAAAATCTTTAAAAAAAAAAGAGTAGGGTTCTGAACCTGCTGGGAGCTTTACTAAATATTCACTTGTGATGATGAAGGGTGCCTCAGTGTGATGGAGGCTTCCCTTTTAAGGGGAATTCTGCATCCAGCTTTGTCCTTTATTGGAGTGCTTAGGTGACCATAGAAATGTCCTCTAGCTAATCGGGACATGAATTGAGGGCTGGAGTACCCCCTCCCCTGATCTCCCACTTTGCATCCTGTAGCTCAAAGTTCTTTTCAAAGAAGCATTGTATATTAGACCTCCACAGACACAGGAAGAGCAATTTAGATTTTCACAGGGAGGCTTGGGTGCAGTCTTTGGAGGATAGGGGTAGGTTTGTTCACTTGTGCCCCTGACAACCATGGCTTATCACGAGGCATGTAAGGGACTATCCTGATGTTTCTCAATATGCTGACAAAACAGCAGGGATTAGCCCTGGCCATTGTTCAAGTTACTGTAAAAACATGGCTCAAGAACCCCTTAACTAATGGGCTTCCTGATTACCTTTATCAATGAAGAAATAATAAAGATGATTGACCGAAGGGTAACCCCCAAGGTCAGGGGTCATTGCTTATTCACATACTGTCCATAGCAGCCATCACGAGACTAGAGACAGATGCTACCTCACAATGAAAACACAAGAAATATACAGGAGCACTCAAAGGCCCTAGAAGAGGGATGCTTGAGAGACTCAGTTAGTTAAGTGTCTGACTTGTTTTTGGCTTAAGTCATGATCTCAGGGTCATGAGATCCAACTCAATATCATGCTCCAAGTTTAGCACAGAGTCTGCTTGAGATTCTCTGCCTCTCCTTCTGCCCCTCCCCCTACTCATACATTCTCTTTCTCTCTCTAAAATAAATAAAATAATTTTTTTTAAAGATTTTATTTATTTATTTGTCAGAGAGAGAGAGAGAGCGAGAGGGAGCACAGGCAGATAGAGTGGCAGGCAGAGGCAGAGGGAGAAGCAGGCTCCCTGCTGAGCAAGGAGCCCGATGTGGGACTCGATCCCAGGACTCTGGGATCATGACCTGAGCCGAAGGCAGCCGCTTAACCAACTGAGCCACCCAGGCGCCCCAATAAAATAATTTTTAAACAAACAAACAAATAAATCTGCAGAAGAAAAAAAGGCCACTCTCAGCTCATGATGGAAGCCCCAAATTCTGTGATGGGTAGACATGCCCTTGAGAGCCTATTGCAAATAGGATAAGAGTAAAAGACAGAAATAAAAGGGCTGACTCTTTCTCTGAAAGTCCTACCTTGGTTTGTGTTTGGACCAGAGTTGGAGAAGGTTGTAGCATCTAGCCTTCAGAATAGGCCAGTGAAGGACCAGCATGGAAGGAGATCCAACCATTTCTACTCCAAAGACAGGTCCAACAAGGATCAGCTACATAATTTGCAGGCACAGTGAAAAATGAAAATGAGGGATTCTTTGTACAAAAAAATATTTTTCAAAAAAATCTCAAGATGGTTATGGCAAGGGCCAAGTGTGGGGTTCTATTGAACACAAGATCTTGTGTGACAGCCAGGATGCATGCTTGGGAAGCCAACCCTAGACCCAGTCCATGGAGGAGCACAATGTTCAGTATAA
Organism: Enhydra lutris kenyoni; assembly: GCF_002288905.1. NCBI lineage: Eukaryota > Metazoa > Chordata > Mammalia > Carnivora > Mustelidae > Enhydra > Enhydra lutris. The sequence goes on from NW_019154132.1 coordinate 21,526, forward strand.
ACTAGTCATGGTAGCCTTGTTATACCCAAACTCTCCTGTCTCAGATCCTGTGTACCTGCAGTTGTTTCTGCCTAGAACACCTTGAACACTTTTCATACCTGCAGTGTACAGTTTTCCTCCTGGATGGTGGCCAAGCTGTTTGCTGATAATATATTGAGGGCACATTTTTATGTATTATATCTAAACATAAAAATGTTCTTGAGAAAAACTACAACTTTAACTTGCCAGCTGGACTCTTGTTTGACAAAGTAAGTTGTAGAGAATCTCAGTGTGGATTATATTGACATAAGAAATGAGCACTTCTAGTACCAGTGCAGGGAGTGAGAAGTTGGCATCAGCTGCTCAGTGAACCTGGGTCTGCAGCATGCTCTGGGGGAAAGCAGAAGTTAGAAAGGAGGTAGCAAGACTTCTGAGAAGAGGGAAAGATGGAACCTGAAGAGTCAAGATGGAAATGAATCTGTTTGTGCTAGGGCAAGTATAAGATGGTGGTGGCTAGCTAGAATGGGAAGTAACTGAGGAACCAACAGAAACAGTGCTGATTGATCAAATTAATGTCAATTTTACTTGTATAACGAAGATGCTGTCATGTGGGATGTGTGTGTATGTGCATGTGCATATACATATGTGCACATGTTTGCATAGAATCTGATCAATTTTTGATGGATAATGCCTGAACACTGGAGAGGCAATGGTGGTCTTACATTTCAGTTGTATACTCTGGCTTTAGAGTCTTAACTTCAAGTTTTGGCACTGCCACTTTTGAACTGGGTGACCTTGGCAACATTCCAGGCCTCAGTTTCTTCATCTATAAAATAAGAATAATAGTATTCTATTATTTTAGGGTTGTTTGTGGGAGGATTAAATGAATTAGTACATGTATTGTGCTCAGGTTACCAGGACATGGTTAATACTCCACAAATGTCACCAATTATTATTGGGATTAAATCATAATTGTAGCAGGACATGATTGCTAAGTCAAATTATTGTCTGAGATAGCTGTAGGTAGGGGTGTAAGAATTACAAGTTTTGTCTGTACTTTTTACCTTATGAATTTTTAAGAAGTGGAGCACCTTGGGGCATTCCCACTGACAAATGACTCCTACACACAGGCAGAGCACAATTTCCCTAGAACGTTGTGACTAGTCTTCCAGATCGGATGTCACTCAGAGGAAACCTTGCACGTTTCAAAAAAGTAACTTCCTTAATGCACATCTGCTTGGTTTTCCTTCCTCTCTCTCTTCTTTGTTTCCTTTTTCTAGTCTTACTTTAAATCTCTTGAGCATACTAACAAGATTGAGAAAATTTCCCCACTCCCATTTTTAACTGCATCATGATTCAGCATACTTCTGATCATTCTTTAATTCTGGATGCATACATTTTTCTTGACCTTTTTAGGGACCTAACTCTATGTGTTAGTCCTATGTGACTTATTGTGACACCAGAAATAGACTAGGTTGCTTATATTGTTGTCTTTTTCCCCCCAAAGCCACACAGGGTTTGTGACATACGGGCATTTGTGACATACTTAATATCTTCAGGATGACTTTTTGTGGTTTACTAATCCCAAGCATGGATTCAGAGGAAGCACAATTCTCTCATAAGATTATTTAGATGCTGAGATAATGTGTTGAAAACCACAAAGCAATTCAGAGATTAAAATTGGATTTGATTTCTGAAATTTCAATGCATTGAATTTCACATAAGAACAAAATATCAGCAAATAGAAAATAGTCCACTTATTTTGTTATGGTGGAATTAAAATTCATGTATTATCAGAAATTTCATTCTCCTTCTGCACTCTCTGGAGTAGATGCTTAGTTGAGGTTTTCTGTAATGAAATAGTATGTGGCAAGAAGTAATAAGAAGAGATATGTTGGGTAATGTCAGGTGACTTTGTTTTGTTGTATTTTCTTCTAGAAAGGTGGTAGAGATCTTAATGGGAGAGAGAGACAAGAAGTATTATGTTTTAATTTTTTTATTTGAGTATACCTGACACAATGTTACATTAGTTTCAAGTGTACAACATTCAACGCTATAGTTATGCTATGCTCATGACTAGTGTAGCTATAATTTGTCACCATACAATTCTATTATAATATCATTGACTATATACCCTCTGCTATGTCTTTTATTCCCATGACTTATTCATTCCATAACTAGAAGTCTGTATCTCCCACACCTCTTTGCCCATTTTGCTCTTCCCATCTCCCTCCTCCCCTCTAGTAACCATCAAGTTATTCTCAGTATTTATAGGTCTGATTCTGCTTTTTGTTTGGTTAGTCATTTGTTTTGTTTTTTAGATTCCACACATGAGTGAAATCATGAAATATTTGCCTTTCTCAGTTTGACTTATTTCATTTAGCATATCCCCTAGGCAACAATGGCAAATGGCAATTTATCACAAATGGCAAAAATTGTCACAAATGGCAAAAATCTCATCCTTCTTTATAGCTGTGTAATATTCATGTGTTTGTGTGTGTGTGTGTGTGTACCATATTGTTCTTATCCATTTGTTTATCAATGGACACATATGTTGCTTCCATATTTTGACTATTGTAAATAATGCTGCCATAAATAAAGAGGCTCATATATCTTTTTGAACTAACAATTGCCTTGGTAAATATCTAGTAGTAGAATTATTGGATCATATGGTATTTCTATTTTTAATTTTCTGAGGAACCTACAACGCAATCTTTATCAAAATACCAACAACATTTTTATTTAAATTCAATTAGCCAACATTTAGTACATCATTAGTTTCAGATGTAGCATTCAGTAATTCCTCAGTTGCATATAATACCCAATGCTCATTGCCAACAGTATTTTTAACAGAACTAAAACATATAATATTAAAATTTCTATGGAACCACAAAAAACTTCAAATAGCCAAAACAATCTTGAGAAATAAGAACAAAGCTAGAGGTATTACAACTCCAGATTTCAAGACATATGACAGAGATATAGTAATCAAAACAGTATGATGTTGGAACAAAAATAAACACATAAATCAATAGAACAGAATAGAAAGCCCAATAATAAGCCCATGTATATATGGTTAATTAAGTTATGATAAAAAAAGGCAAGAATATGTATTGGGAAAAAATACAGGCTCTTTAAGAAATGGTGGCTGGTAAACCTGGATGGCTACATCCAAAAGAATGAAATCAAACCATTTTCTAGCATCCTACACAAGAATAAGCTCAAGAATGGATTAAGACCTAAATGTGAGACCTGAAACAATAAAAATCCTAAAAGAGAACACAGGCAGCACTTCTCTGACATCAGCTGTAGCAACATTTTTTAAGACATTTTTCCTAAGGCAAAGGAAACAAAAGCAAAAATAAACTAGTAAGGAGGGAGATAAGATGGCAGGGAAGTAGGAAGAGGTTCCATTTCAGCTTGTACCCTAAAGTGAGCTGATTACCTACCAAAGAACTCTGATCACCCATGAAATCAGCCTGTGATTAGAATTATACACTTCTGGATCTCTATAGGGGCAGAAGACACCAGTGGGCAGGTAAAGCAGAGTGGGAACATCAGACTGATATTGGAAGATAAACAAAAGGGGGAGGGAGCCACCAGAAGCAACCCACTGGAAAGCCATACCCCAATATGAGAGCGTCCTGCAATTGGGGACCAGCATTAACTTGGAGTCTGGTTGAAAGCACTCAAAAGGAGCAAGGGATCAATGGGGGAAATTGTGGGAATTGGGCAGTTTGGGACAGGGGCTTAAGTCCTGTGACCCAGGACAGCCACCACTGGCGCTGGCTCAGAGAGAGTTCAGCAAAGAAGCCAGGTCTTTGTCCCTGAGCTTCTGGCATGCCTGCCAGCAAAAAGAGCCTGAGCCATGCCCCATGCCCTCCTCTGAGAGAGGTGCATGCAGGTGCCAGCCAGCGCTCTCTCAGACCAGAGCGTCTGAGCACTCCCAGCCCAGGCCAGCGTGAAAATCTCAGTATGATATTGATGCTTGGGACCTCTCTGGTGGTCTGGAGCTGCTCAGACAGCCATGGCTAGTATGTCTCATGGTTTTCATGCAAGCAGGAGTTTCTGTGACCCCAGAGACTGAGACTGGGAATGTGCTCTGCCAGCAGCAGAGCGGGAATTTATGTGCTCTGGAGCACCCAGAGGGGAACAGACTGAGGCTTCTCTCTGAGAGGGAGGTCTGGGGTGCAGTTTGCTTTCCTCTAAACCTCCAAAAACCATCAAAAGCCACCAAGGGGAGAGAAAACAAATGAACAAAGAAAAAACCTCCAGAGAACAAAAGCCTGAAAAACCAGTTTCCTCAGAGCCCACCCTCTTGATGGGGGCAGGAGGACTTAACTCTAGCAAGGCTCCCTGAAAACCCACATGGCAGGTCCCCTAGAAAGCCAGCCAAAAAAACAAAACAAAACAAAACAAAAAAACAACAACAAAAAAAGAAAACAACCACCACTACTTCATTGATAAAACTTTTATTTTTAATTCGTTTCCACTATTCTGGTTCTTTTCATTTTTTTAATATATAACTTTTTAACCTATTTACCATCACAGTGAGATGTCCGGTACATCAAATTCCATAATAACCTTTTAAGCTGAACTTTTTGATATATATACCTGTGTTTTTCTTTTGCTTTTCTATTTTTTAATTTTTTTAACATTTTTTTGTTTATTCTTTTTTTTTTAATATTCATATAGAGATAAGCTTCAAGGTAATCCCTTTCCCCAATCAATGCTACCCTTATAGGTAAACCAGTTTTTAAACCCCCCTTTATCTTAGGAAAGTTGAGTCCTTTAACAAAGATATCAAGATAAATCCAGGAAGAATCAAAATAACCTTCCTCGCCCACACTGAGAATTTATAACCACTCTCCCATCTTTTTATTCTGCCAGTGTTTCTGGGTATTTGTTTTTGTCCTGGTGGTATATAAATCTTATACTTGGGGTTCTTTTTGATGAGGTTCTTTTTTTGTTTTTATTTATTTATTTATTTATTTATTTATTTTTCTCTTGTCATCAACTTTTGTCGGTCTTTTTGTTTGTCTGATTTTGTTTGTATACTTCATAAATCTTACCTTGGGGCCCATTTGGGCTGGGCCTTCTCTTTTATCTTTCTTTTTTTCCTGTTTCTCTCTCTCTTTTTTTTTTCCCTTTCTTTTGGGTGGGGACTCTTGATTGCTCAGAAGCATTCCAGGGTGCACCTTGCATGCACCATAGTCGATACATTCAGCTACACATCCATTCAGCCATCTCTCACCAAAATGACTAGGAGGAGGAATGCCCATCAGAAGAAAAATTCAGAGACTGGGCCTTCTGCATCAGAGCTATTGGATATGGACATAGACAGTATGTTGGAAAGGGAATTCAGGCTAACAATTATCCAGGCAATAGCTACATTGGAGAAAGCCATGGATGACAAAATGGAATTGATTAGGGCTGAAGGGAAAGCCACCAGGGATGATGTTCACAATATTCTCAATGAGTTCCAATCTAATCTAAATTCTTTAAAACCTAGGGTAACTGAGGCAGAAGATAGAATTAGTGATCTGTAGGACAAACAGATAGAGAGAAAGGATCAAGAGGAAGCCTGGAACAAACAGCTTAGAAGCCACGAAAACAGAATTAGGGAAATAAATGACGCCAAGAAATGTTCCAACGTCAGAATTATCGGAATATTATTATTCTTCTAGTCTTCTAATTATGATTAGACTAGAAGATAAAGTTGAACAAATTCTCTCTGAAAATTTTCCCAATCTCATGAATGGAACGAGCTTTCATGTACTAGAGGCAGAAAGGACTGCCCCCAAGAGCATAGAATCTAGAAAGACCTCAAGACACCTGACAGTGAAAATGATGAATTATAATTGTAGACAGGAGCTCTTGAAAGAAGCTAGGGCAAAGAAATTCCTTACATACAGAGGAAAGCTCATCAGAATAATGTCAGACCTGTCCACAGAAACCTGGCAAGCCAGAAAGGGCTGGCAAGATATATTCAGGGCACTAAATGGGAAGAGCATGCAGCCAAGAATACTTTATCCAACAAGACCAACATTCAAAATGGATAGAGAGATAAAGAGCTTCCAAGACCAGCAAGGTTTAAAAGAGTATGTGACTACCAAGCCTACACTGCTCAACCAATACCAAAAGCTTGAGATTATTCCCTGCATATTGTCAGATCACAATGCTTTGAAACTGGAGCTCAACGACTCATTTCTTTCATGAGTGTTCTGTAGTTCCTTCAGTACAGATCCTTTACCTCTTTGGTTAGGTTTATTCCCAGGTATCTTATGGTTCTTGGTACTCTAGTAAATGGAATTGATTCTCCAGTTGCCCTTTCTGTATTTTTATTGTTAGTGTATAAGAAAACAACTGATTTCTGTACATCACGTTGCCTGATTTTGAGCTTTACTACAAAGCTGTGATCACCAAGACAGCATGGTACTGGCATAAAAACAGACACATAGACCAGTGGAACAGAGTAGAGAGCCCAGATGTGGACCCTCAACTCTATGGTCAAATAATCTTCGACAAAGCAGGAAAAAATATCCAGTGAAAAAAGACAGTCTCTTCAGTAAATGGTGCTGGGAAAATTGGACAGCTATTTGTAGAAGAATGAAACTCGACCATTCTCTTACACCGTATACAAAAATAAACCGGAAATGGATATAAGACCTCAACGTGAGATAGGAATCCATCAGAATCATAGAGGAGAAAATAGGCAGTAAACTCTTCGATATCAGCCACAGCCATTTCTTTCAAGATATGTCTCCAAAGGCAAAGGAAACAAAAGCAAAAATGAACTTTTGGGACTTCATCAAGATCAAAAGCTTCTGCACAGCAAAAGAGACAGTCAACAAAACAAAGAGGCAACCCACCGAATAGGAGAAGATATTTGCAAATGACAATACAGACAAAAGGCTCTTATCCAGGATCTATAAAAAACTTCTCAAACTCAACACACACAAAACAGATAATCATGTCAAAAAATGGGCAGAAGATATGAACAGATACTTTTCCAATGAAGACATACAAATGGTTATCAGACACATGAAAAAATGTTCATCATCACTAGCCATCAGGGAGATTCAAATTAAAGCCACATTGAGATACCACCTTACACCAGTTAGAATGACCAAAATTAGCAAGACAGGAAACAACGTGTGTTAGAGAGGATGTGGAGAAAGGGGAACCCTCTTACACTGTGGATGGGAATGCAAGTTGGTGCAGCCTGGAGAACAGTGTGGAGATTCCTCAAGAAATTAAAAATAGAGCTTCCCTATGACCCTGCCATTGCACTACTGGGTATTTACCCCAAAGATACAGATGTAGTGAAAAGAAGGGCCATCTGTACCCCAATGTTTATAGAAGCAATGGCCACGGTCACCAAACTGTGGAAAGAACCAAGATGCCCTTCAACGGATGAATGGCTAAGGAAGATGTGGTCCATATACACTATGGAGTATTATGCCTCCATCAGAAAGGATGAATACCCAACTTTTATAGCAACATGGACGGGACTGGAAGAGATTATGCTGAGTGAAATAAGTCAAGCAGAGAGAGTCAATTATCATATGGTTTCACTTATTTGTGGAGCATAAGAAATAACACAGAGGACATGGGGAGATGGAGAGGAGAAGGGAGTTGAGGGAAATTGGAGGGGGAGATGAACCATGAGAGTCTATGGACTCTGAAAAACAATATGAGGGTTTTGAAGGGGTGAGGTGTGGGAAGTTGGGCCAGCCTGGTTGTGAGTATTGTGGAGGGCACGTATTGCATGGAGCACTGGGTGTGGTGCATAAATAATGAATTCTAGTACACTGAAAAGTAATTTTAAAAATTAAAAATTTAATAAATAAATAAATAAATAAATAATAAAGTAGTAAGACTACATCAAAATAAAAAGGTTTTGCACAGTAAAGAAAATATCAACAAAACAAAAAGGCAACCTATTACACAGGAAAAGATATTTGCAAAAGATATATCCAATTAGCGGTTAATGTCCAAAATATATAAAGAAGTTATAGAACCTAGCACCCCCCCCAAAAAAAACCCCAAAGTATCTAATTAAAAAATAGTAGAGGAACTAAATAGACATTTTTCTAAAGAAGACATTCAGATGGCCAACAGGCACATGAAAAGATGCTCAATTTCACTCATTATCAAGGAAATATAAATCAAAACCATAATGAGGTTTCACCTCTCACTTGTCAGAATGGTTGAAATAAAAAAAACACAAGAAATAACAAGTATTGATGAGGATGTGGAAAAAAAGGAACCCCCATGCACTGTTTGTGGGAATGCAAGCTGGTACAGTCACTGTGGAAAACAGTATGAAAATTCCTCAAAAACTTTTAAAAAATGAAGTATTAAAAGATAATTTTTTCTAGAAATATGAAAAGGTACCAAGAATTGGAGGACAATTTGGAATTATTATTAATGTTTTTAAGGATTATAATGGTGGCTTGTGATGTCATTGTGTAATGAAATATAAGGAGAGAAACATCATAATGCCTTAAATACTTAATATCTGAAATATTTTAGTACAACTAAAACAAGGAGATGAGAAGAATAAAGATGGAGTACTCACTACTTGATTTCAAGAATTATTATATAGCTACATTAATTAAAATAGTGTGTTATTGGCCTGAAGATAGACAAAAAGATCAATGAATTAGAGTCCAGAAATAGACCTATACAGATATGGTCAATCAACTATCAACAAATGTACATACACAGTTTGAGAAAGGAGAGTCTTTTCAACAAACATTGTTGTGACAACTGTACATCCATATGCCAAAAGATTAGCCTCAACCCACACCTCATACTGATACCAAAGATAACTCAAAATGGATTGTAGACTTATAGGCGAAACATAAACTGTAAAACTTCAAGAATAAAAAAACTCTTAACATTTTGGTAGGTGTTTTTGCAGTACTCCATTCATATACAGTTGTATCAGGTGGTATATACTCTGTTTGTAGCCAGCTTTTGGTCACTAAACATTGCATAATTAATATTTTTCCATTTCACTAAGAGTATCCTCTTCCCTCTTCACTTAAGGCCATCATCTGAGTCTAGAAGTAGAGAAGAGATATAAGGGGATTCATCAAGAACTTGGGTTCCTTAATTGGGAATCTAGAAACACACTTGGTCCCCAGGTCATCTGTTTCATAGCAGTGGCCTTGGAATGTGGAACGCTGACCTTTCTGCAATGACAAACCTGAAAATTGTTCTGGAAAGTCATGCACCTCAAAAGGATCCTGAAATGAAATACCTGAAAAGAGAGCTGTACTTAATGAGTCACCTGCTACAGCTGTGGAGGATGGAATCTCTCTGACACTGAGAGTGTTTGGTCTTTTTTACCTTTTGTCTCACTGCTTGTGTTTTCCAGAACTACATATACTCCCTAATGTCTCTGTCTGTGTGTGTCACTATTTTATTTAAGAAAAACCCAAACCATATAAATTATAATAAATGAAGATACTTTAAATTCCACCCTTTAGGTTTATTACCACATAGAAAAATCACGTGCTGGGTATAGGTTGGTTGACACTGTAAATGGTCATATGACTTTCTAAAGGAGGCCTGTGGGGGAGGGAGTGCTTCAACACAGGTCCAGGGAGCCCTGGAATATATTTAGCATCTCATATCCATGAATTGTTGGCTTTGAGTCATGCCAATTCTACTCCTCTGTGAGGTCGTCAGGCATCACATGATATATAGAGCAGATTATATTATCTACCTCAGTTTTTTCACTCGAATATTGAAGATTCACTCCATGAGAACAGAGACTGGATCACATCTGTTTTCCTTTTCATTCCAAGAATCAAGCAGAATGCCTGGCATCTGACAGGTATGAAATAAAAGCTGTGTCAGATGGATGGATGGATGGATGGATGGATGGATGGATGGATGGATGGATGGGATGAGGTGAGATGAGACAGCACTGATTTTTTTGGTTCTGTAGTTTAATTTGGATGCTTTATTGAAGGGATGAACTCGGGTTTCACTCACACACCCTAAATCAAGCTTCTGTTTAGACAGTGTTAGAAAATTGCTTAAAGAGAATTTACAATTTTTTGAAGAGAAAAAATGATGTGATTAGAGAAGAACACAAGGCACAATATACTTAGAAATTGAACTCCAACCCCTCTTAATCTAAGGGAGAAGCAGGGGGGTGTCTTTCTCTGCTTTCACATAGAGAGATATCCAGCAACTCCTAAAGTTAATCTCTCTGTAAGAAAGAAAGTTTTAAAAATGTAAAATGTAATAATATCACACAGAAAATCAGGACAAGCATGTGTTGGAAATTGTCAATAAAATGAAACGACCTACCAAGACCCCTTTCAAGATATGTCTCCAAAGGCAAAGGAAACAAAAGTGAAAATGAATTTCTGGGACTTCATCAAGATCAAAAGCTTCTGCACAGCAAAGGAAACAGTCAACAAAACAAAGAGCCAACCTACGGAATGGGAGATGATATTCGCAAAATAAACAAACAAAAACAAACAACAGACAAACAAACCTTCAGAGATTAGGCTCCCTTTCCAACTATCTGAAATCCAGTAGAAATTTTAGGAGTAACGAACAAAAGATCTCTAGAGAGAAAAACAGATGCAACAAAGTTTATGCGTCATACATAAGTGACTTTCACCTTCATTCAAATCTATTTATCCTTTATGCCCAATTCTAACAAATGTGACAGTCCTGCTTACTAGCTAAAAACTAGTTACCAGAAGATATTTAAAACAGAAAGAATGCTTCCAGAAATGGAAACTGAATTTAGAGTGGGGGGAAGCAGGTGAAACACAAAACTATTTTAGAATATTAGGCTCAAGAACTGAAAAGGCAGAATAGTCTGAGACAATTTACTATTCAAGCAACCAACTTTACATTTTTATGGCTCCTCAAAGTACAATACACTTCAAACATTACTCAGTTTTCTAGTGGAATATTATGCCTCCATCAGAAAGGATGAATACCCAACTTTTGTATCAACATGGTCAGGACTGGAAGAGATTATGCTGAGTGAAATAAGTCAAGCAGAAAGAGTTAATTATCATATGGTTTCACTTATTTGTGGAACATAAGGAATAACATGGAGGACATGGGGAGATGGAGAAGAGAAGGGAATTGGGGGAAATTGGAGGGACAGATGAACCATGAGATACTGTGGACTATGAGAAACAAACTGAGGGTTTTAGAGGGGAGGGTGGGGGCCGTTGGGTGAGCCTGGTGGTAAGTATTGTGGAGGGTATGTATTGCATGGACCACTGGATGTGATGCATAAAAAATGAATTCTGGAACACTGAAAACAAACAAAGAAACAAACAAAAAATTTAAAAATAAATGTAATAAATAAATAAATTTATACATGGAAAGAAAAAAAATGACAAAGGATATAAGTAGACAATTCACAGAAGAATTGTAAATGGCTAATATGGATTTTAAAAGATTTTCAATCCCTTGAAGATCAGAGAGACACAAACCTGATAATAAGACAGCATTTCCACTTATCAGATGAGCAAAAATTTAAGATTGCTAATATCCACTTTCAGGAAAAAGTCAGGATTGATTTTCCAACAATGATCTGAGGACATTTTTCACCAGAATCATTTGGAAGGTTTCTTTAAAAGGCGATTCCCAAAACTCAGAAACAACCCATATGTCCTTTAATGGTTGAACTGACAAACTGTGGCATACCCACACCGGGGAATACTACTTAAAAATGAAAAGGAGCAAACTATTGATAGAGGCAACTACTTGGATGGATCTCAAAGACATTATTCAGAACAAAAAAACAAACAAACAAACAAACAAACAAAAAAACAGCAGTAACACTGCTCTGAATGGACAAGCCAAAAATTCACCCAATAAGTAAGTATATTTCCATCATTCCACATTAATTAAATAAATAAAAGTTTATTTCAAATATTTAAATAATGTATGAATAGATTGTTTCTGATGCAGAGTATATTCATACACTATTTAAATATTTGAAATGAGCAGCATCTGTTCCATTTCCTGGGTCTTCTTTTTTTTTTAATTTATTTTATTTTTTTCAGTGTTCCAAGATACATTGTTTTTGCATCACACCCAGTGATCCATGCAATACAGGCCTTCCTTAATACCCACCACCAGGCTCACCCAACCCCCACCACGCTCCCCTCCAAAGCGCTCAGTTTGTTTCTCATAGTCCACAGTCCTCTTTCTGTTCATCTCTCCCTCCAATTTCCCCCAACTCCCTTCTCTTCTCCTTCTCCCAATGTCCTCCATATTATTCCTTATGCTCCACAAGGAGGTGAAACCATATGATAATTGGCTCTCTCTCTCTCTCTCTTTGACTTATTTCACTCAGCATAATCTCTTCCAGTCCCATTCATGTTGATACAAAAGTTGGGTATTCATCTTTTCTGATGGGGCATAGTATTACATTGTAAATATGGACCATATCTTCTTTACCCATTCATCTGCTGAAGGGCATCTTGGTTCTTTCCACAGTTTGGCAACTGTTGTCATTGCTGCTATGAACAGTGGGGTACAGATGGCCCTTATTTTCACTACATCTGTATCTTCAGAGTAAATACCCAGTAGTGCAATTGTAGGGTCATAGGGTAGCTCTATTTTTAATTTCTTGAGGAATCTCCACACTGTTTTCCAAAGTGGCTCCACCAACTTGCATTCCTTCCAACAGTGTAAGAGGGTTCCTCTTCCTCCTCATTCTCTCCAACACTTATCGTTTACTGTCTTGTTAATTTTGGCCATTCTAACTGGTGTAAGGGGGTATCTCAAGGTGGTTTTGATTTGAATCTCCCTGATGGCTAATGATGATGAATATTTTTCCATGTGTTGGTTAGCCATTTGTATGTCTTCTTTGGAGAAGTGTCTGTTCAAATCTTCTGCCATTTTTTTTAAGATGATTGTCTGTTTTTGGATGTTGAGTTTGAGGAGTTCTTTATAGAACTTGGCTATCAGCCCTTCATCTGTATTGTCATTTGTGAATATCTCCTCCCATTCCATAGGTTGCCTCTTTGTTTTGTTGACTCTTTCCTTTGCTGTACAGAAGGTTTTAATCTTAATGAAGATTGACCATTCTTGTACACCATACACAAAGATAAACTTGAAATGGATAAAAGAACTCAACATGAGGAAGAAATCTATCAAAATCCTAGAGGAGAACATAGGATGTAACCTCTTTGACATCTGCCACACCACTTCTTTCAAGACAGGTCTCCAAAGGCAAAGGAAATTAATGTGAAAATGATCTTTTTTGACTTCATCAAGATCAAAAGCTTTGGGAGAACAGTGTGGAGATTCCTCAGGAAATTAAAAATAGAGCTTCCCTATGACCCTGCCATTGCACTACTGGGTATTTACCCCAAAGATACAGATGTAGTGAAAAGAAGGGCCATCTGTACCCCAATGTTTATAGCAGCAATGGCCACGGTTGCCAAACTGTGGAAAGAACCAAGATGCCCTTCAACGGATGAATGGATAAGGAAGATGTGGTCCATATACACTATGGAGTATTATGCCTCCATCAGAAAGGATGAATACCCAACTTTTGTAGCAACATGGACGGGACTGGAAGAGATTATGCTGAGTGAAATAAGTCAAGCAGAGAGAGAGTCAATTATCATATGGTTTCACTTATTTGTGAAACAACAAATAGCATGGAGGACATGGGGAGTTAGGAGAAGGGAGTTGAGGGAAATTGGAAGGGGAGGTGAACCATGAGAGACTATGGACTCTGAAAAACAATCTGAAGGGTTTGAAGAGGTGGGGGGGGGTTGGGGGGTTGGGGGAACCAGGTAGTGGGTATTAGAGAGGGCACAGATTGCATGGAGCACTGGGTGTGGTACAAAAACAATGAATACTGTTATGTTGAAAATAAATTTTAAAAAATGATTTAAAAAAAAAAAAAAAGCTTTTCTGGGCCTGGTAATGTCCTGCAGGTGCCTCCATGGAAGTTTTGCTGCTTGTCTACAGATCTCATCCCTCTGATTGGGTTACCAAAATTCCACCAATATTTTTCAAAGTTCTGGAATGAACAATACTAAAACTTGTATGGAACCTGAAAAGACCATGAATCACTAGGGAAATGTTGAAAAAAAAAAAAAAAAAAGCTGGGGGCATCCCATTGCCTGATTTCAAGCTTTATTACAAAGCTGTGATCACCAAGACAGCATGGTACTGACACAAAAATGGACACATAGACCAATGAAACAGTAGTGAGCCCAGATAAACCCTCAATTCTATGATCAAATAATCTTCAACAAAGAAGGAAAAAATATCCAGTGGAAAAAAGACAGTCTCTTCAATAAATTGGACAGCTGGGAAATTGGACAGTTATCTATAGAAGAATGAAACTCAACCATTCTCTTACACCATACACAAAGATAAACTCAAAATGGATGAAAGACCTCAACATGAGACAGGAATCCATCAAAATCCTAGAGGAGAACATAGGCAGTAAACTCTTCTTTCTTTTCTTTAAATCCTGTCTTGCATATAATTTCCTCCTTCTGTCCCCTACCCTCTGCCAGTACCATACAAATTAGGACTTGACACTAAAACAGATATCACCAAATCTTCATTTGTTTTGTTCCATATTTTCAATTAGGTTATAAGATTATTAAGGACATAATATTATTTTTCTATAGGTCTGAGCCCTAGGCAAATGTGTAATAAATACTTTTGACTCAAGTAGGTCCTTTATGCATAAAGTGAAAGACAAATATGCTTAAATTTATGAGCTCCTCTTGAGGATTGCAGGATATGGAAGCAGAGGAATCTTGTTTAAATGTAAAAGGGAAGTTCCATAATTTCCACAGAACTTAAACTCTTCTTATTCTGAAGAATATACCTGGAAGTGGAACTGAAGTATCAGCTACAGTCACACTGTTCTCTAAATTTTAAATAAAATATGGCTCTACCCCTCAACATGGGAAAAGTAGCATTTTTCCCATCCAGGGACTCTTTGGGATACTTTGTGTTCAGAAGTCACATCGTCTTTAAACATCTGCTTTGCTAAGACCACTCTTTGCCCTTCACCTGCCAATAGCCAAACTCTCCTGTCAGGGCAGACTCTGCCTTGACAGTTCTTTTTCCCCAGTGTCTTATAAAATATCCTACATAGGGCTTTTATATATGTATAAGTTTTTAGAGAGGGTTGGAAATACCGACCTACAAATAAAATAGTAGACAGCCTCCCTTTTTTAATAGCTCTATTTTTAAAAAGTCTTTCATCAACCTCAGTCCAGAAATTCCTCATTGACCAACCTGCTTTTTGCTCCAGACTTCTTTTGCTTTGTAGCTCTGCACCTTCTCTGTCTTCCTTCTTTTTCTTCAGACCTTTCATAGCACCCACTCTCAATTCCTCTGAAGTACTTTTGCAGAGCAGTGAACAATTCCTGAAGCTTCACTTTCCCCAGCCCAAGCACTCTAGGATGGTGTTACTGTAACAAAGATCGTTAGCTTCCTAAAACAAAATGAAACAAATGGACCTTGAGAGCTTGTTTGGAAGTTCTAGCAGGGGAGCACAGCTACTTGTATACCCTTGACCGAAGAACGGTCCTCTCCTCTATTGGGGAAGGTTGTCCTCTTTGACCAAGCGCGCAGCTTCAGGAGGGACACACATGGAGTGGTGAGGGAGGAAGGGGACACCGCCTAGCCAGCCAGATCAGCCGAATCAACCCTGGCGATCAATGGGGTGACAGATGTTGCAGCCAGATCGCCCTCTATCCAGGATCTATAAAGAACTCCTCAAACTCAACACACACAAAACAGATAATCATGTCAAAAAATGGGCAGAAGATATGAACAGACACTTCTCCAATGAAGACATACAAATGGCTATCAGACACATGAAAAAATGTTCATCATCACTAGCCATCAGGGAGATTCAAATTAAAACCACATTGAGATATCACCTTACACCAGTTAGAATGGCCAAAATTAGCAAGACAGGAAACAACATGTGTTGGAGGGGATGTGGAGAAAGGGGAACCCTCTTACACTGTTGGTGGGAATGCAAGTTGGTGCAGCCACTTTGGAGAACAGTGTGGAGATTCCTCAAGAAATTAAAAATAGAGCTTCCCTATGACCCTGCCATTGCACTACTGGGTATTTACCCCAAAGATACAGATGTAGTGAAAAGAAGGGCCATCTGTACCCCAATGTTTATAGAAGCAATGGCCACGGTCACCAAACTGTGGAAAGAACCAAGATGCCCTTCAACGGATGAATGGATAAGGAAGATGTGGTCCATATACACTATGGAGTATTATGCCTCCATCAGAAAGGATGAATACCCAACTTTTATAGCAACATGGACGGGACTGGAAGAGATTATGCTGAGTGAAATAAATCAAGCAGAGAGAGTCAATTATCATATGGTTTCACTTATTTGTGGAGCATAACAAATAGCATGGAGGACAAGGGGAGTTAGAGAGGAGAAGTGAGTTGGGGGAAATTGGAAGGCGAGGTGAACCATGAGAGACTATGGACTCTGAAAAACAATCTGAGGGTTTTGAAGGGGCGGGGGGTGGGAGGTTGGGGGAACCAGGTGGAGGGTATTAGAGAGGGCACAGATTGCATGGAGCACTGGGTGTGGTGCAAAAAACAATGAATACTGTTATGCTGAAATTTTTTAAAAAAATGAAACAAAACAAAACAAAACCATTTTCATTTCACTCTACAAAGTTCTAGTAAAGAGAAATGTTAGCCATGAAGGAAATGTTTTCAGCAGAGACAAGAACAGAGCTCACAAAAGAGAGTGTGGCACAGATGTGGAATAGGTGATCTGAAGAGTGAGGAAAGTTCTCTTAAGGCTTTCATGGTTTGGTTATGTGTCAGCCAGTAGGTTTTCTTTCTAACCAAATCTTGGAGGGCTAGGGACACTGTTAAACCACCCACGTGGCTGGGCCAGCCATGAAACTTGTATGAGCCACTTTTACCTCTGGGAATAAGAATGAGGTCAGCACTACATACAGCAGAGTGCTAGCACACATGTTCCCAGGAGATGGCAATAAATGCTTTGTTTGGGCATTAAAGAAAGGTGCAAACACACGATTTGTGTAACACTCTCTTTTGTTGACACATTAAAGTTAATGATTCTTATTTTGTAAGTGATATAAGCTCATTATAAAAAAATTACAGGTGGTGAAACTCACTTCTAATCTCCATGTGAGAAATAATCTCTGAATATTTTAGTGCATTTTATGCTCTAATAAGGGTTTTTTTTAAAATATTTTATTTATTTAATTGACAAACAGAGATCACATAGTAGGGAGAGAAGCAGGCAGAGAGGAGGGGGAAGCAGGCTCCCTGCTGAGTAGAGATCCCAATGTGGGGCTCGATCCCAGGACCCTGGGATCATGACTGAGCCAAAGGCAGCAGCTTAACCCAGTGAGCCACCCAGGCACCCCTATCTAATAAGGGTTTTAAGGAAATAAGGGCTTTTAATCCCTAAGGGTGAGTTTTATTACAGAAAAAGACTCTTATTTTATAGGATCAGAATTGGATATCAAAATCTCATTTTCACCTGTTCCTGGAAATGTCATAACCCATTCTTTAAGTTAATGTGGATATCCCCTAGGAAACTAGGGGGTTTCTTAGTCCTCTGCCCCTTAAAATTTAGTTGTTCAATAAATGCTTACTGAGTGACAGGGGTTGTGATCAGACACTGTTCTAGACAGTGGGGTTGTATCATAGAATAACAAAGAAATTTTTGCTCATGGAGCTCTTCCTTGTAGGAGGAGATAGCAAGGAGATGGACAAGTTTTTTCATTTTCTCTATGATTAAATAAACTGAAGAAGTTGTACCAGAAATTAAACATCTTCAGGGCTTGGGAAAATAATTTGAAATGCCTATCTGTCTTAAATGAGAACATTTCTTTAAGGTTCTTTTTCTTTGTTTTTCTTTTTTAAAAAAGATTTGCTTATTTTATTTTTTCAATGTTCCACACCCAGCGCTCCATACAATAAGTGCCCTCCTTAATACCCACCACCAGACTCACCCCATCCCCACCAAAACCCTCAGTTTGTTTCTCAGAGTCCACAGTCTCTCATGGTTTGTCTGCCCTCCAATATCCCCCAACTCACTTTTCCTCTCCATCTCCCCATATTTTCCATGTTATTCCTTATGCTCCACAAATAAGTGAAACCATATGATAATTTACTGTCTCTACTTCACTTATTTCACTCAGCATAATCTCTTCCAGTCCAGTCCATGTTGATAGAAAAGTTGGGTATTCATCCTTTCTAATGGAGGCATAATACTCCATTGTATATATGGACCATATCTTCTTTATCCATTCGTCCATTGAAGGGCATCTTGGCTTTTTCCACAGTTTGGCAACTGTGGCCATTGCTGCTATGAACATTGGGGTACAGATGGCCCTTCTTTTCACTACATCTGTATCTTTGGGTAGTAGTGCAATTGCAGGATCATACTGTAGCTCCAGTTTTTTGTTTTGTTTTGTTTTTTAGAACTTAGAATTTCTTTTTTTCCCCTAAGATTTTATTTATTTATTTGACAGAGAGAGATCACAAGTAGGAAGAGAGGCAGGCAGAGAGAACCAGAGAAGCAGGCTCCCCACTGAGCAGAGAGCCTGATGTGGGCCTCAATCCCAGGACCCTGGGATCATGACCTGAGCTGAAGGCAGAGGCTTAACCCACTGAGCCACCCAGGTGCCCTGGTAGCTCTATTTTTGATTTCTTAAGGAATCGCCACACTGTTTTCAAAAGTGGCTGCACCAACTTGCATTCTCACCAACAGGGTAAGAGGGTTCCCCTTGCTCCACATCCTCTCCAACACTTGTTGTTTACTGTCTTGTTAATTTTGGCCATTCTAACTGGTGTAAGGTGGTATCTCAATGCAGTTTTGATTTGAATTTCCATGATGGGTAATGACGAAGAACATTTTTTCCATGTGCCTATTAGCCATTTGTATGTCTTATTTGGAGAAGTGTCTGTTCATGTCTTCTGCCCATTTTTTGACATGATTATCTGATTTTTGGGTGTTGAATTTGAGGAGGTTTTTTTTTGTTTTTTGTTTTTTGTTTTGTTCTGTTTTGTTTTGTTTTGTTTTTTATAGATCTTGGATATCAGCTCTTTGTCTGCAGCACCATTTGCAAATATCTTCTCTGGTTCTTTTTAAAAAAATCTTTAAAATGTCTAATGATCTCTTCATTTTACTTCCTGACATGTCCAAGTGTTTAAAATATAAAGACAATGTTTAAAATGGTTTAACATGGAATAAAAATGATGCTCTGGGAAACATACCTTGATTATGCAATGACTACACACCAGCCCAGAAAGGCTCTCCACCTTGAGAAGCAAGATTCTTCCACTCTGAAAGAACATGGCAATAATTTCTTCTGATATTTTTCTTGACAGCCAGTGCAGTAGGCAAGATATCCAGACACTTGTTCTCTGAATTGCACAGAAAAAACCACAAAGTGGGAGCAATTTTTCAGAAAAAGGAAGCTAAAGACAGACTTCCCAGTCATACTTCAGATAGGCCCTGAGGTCTGAGCTTTGTTGCTTAAAACCTTGACACATTAAATTATTTAGCACAGTTTTGCAGCTCCCATATTCTTTTCATGACCCAGGGTAATCCTCACAGTCTGAGATAGATAGTTCCTGTTTTATAGATCTAAATAAACAATCAAACAGTGGTGTATCTTGTCAAAGGTTACACAAATAGAGCATTCAAACAGTGTCTTCTAATACCAGGTTGGGTGTTTCTTCCCTGTACTACATATATTCTCTCTCTGGGCCTAAAATTCCTGTGATCAGTTTAAAGTATAGGCTTGCTAGAAGAGTGCAAAGTGGCTTTGTGTTTTGTTTGTTATCAGGTAGCAATGAAATTAAGGAAGGAGGCTAATATAAACAAAAAGGCAAATTGAGAACCAGCCCCTCCACTGACCACATCTTCCTTTTCTCTAGATGAACAGCAAGAGTCCATTGATAGTTTCACAAGGTTTTTTTTTGTGTGTGTCTCCATGTAGTAGGCCTTAGTGTTCCTGTGTCTCCTAGTCCCCTGTATGCACCTGCAGCCCCAGATTGCCACCTGGCTATTTTAGTTCATTTGGCCCATACCCTGAGCATTTTCCAAAGTAGCCAGGATGTGTGAACTCTACTGGGAGTCCCCTAAAAAGAAGAAAATTTCTTCTTTAGAGAATTTCTTTTGAAGCTGAATTCTAAAGAAATCAAAGTGTTCTTCACAAGGCGATGAACTTTATCTGCTTAACAGGTCATCCCATGGCTGCTGAGGCAGAGTGAGGGGCATACCACAGTGTCTCCATCTGTAGAGCTTTGGTAGGACACTTAAAGCATTCTCCTCCTTTTGCCTTTCTTCTTCAAAGTATAAGCATATTTAGTTTTCTAATTTGTAAAGTGGGAATAATAACAACCTACTTCAATTGTGTTTTCATTTGAGTCTAGATAATTCAGCCTTGATTACCTTTAGCTCTGTTCTTTGCTACTCATGTATCCTCATTTGAAATCTGAATCAACAGTTCTCAGAATAATTCAGGTTTGGGTGTGTGTGGTAGGGAAGGGGTTTGGGGGAGCTGTTCAGTGGTTTAGAACTTTGTGGAAAGATTGGAGCTGTCACATCAATTGTCAGCAGAGGTGTGTGAGAAGCTCAACCACAGAGCTGGCCTAGGAGGGCAGGGGTGGGTGAAGGTGAGATTATGCCCATGACTCTGCTTATCAGAGGCGTGAGGACAAGAAGTATGGGGATGATTAGGAAGAGACTTGAGGAGCAGAGGAAAAGAAGAGAGGGACGGAATTTTTCTTTGGCTCATAAGCGAGCCTGTCTCTGTTGAAGGGGAAATTACAAAATTGACCACTGTGTAAATAGCTACATCACATACCAATTTTCAAATACTGTTGAGATCAGTATAAAGAGAAAGGGAAAGAGACCATATGTATCATGAAACCAAGCCATAAATAATGAAAGTACCAGTTACTCCCTAGGAGTATCTGTTTCTAACTGACTTTAGAGACAGCAGGTGAAAAGCAAAAACAGCAAAACCAAAACAGCAGTTACTTTGTGTGAATAATAATCTAACATTATAGGATATTTCCACAGTGATATCTGTGAAGGGCCAAGTGCCAGCTGAGGTCTCCCTATGCTTGAGATTTGTTTAATAGCTTTGTCCCTAGTCTGTGGGAGGTCTAGCAGCCTCTCAGATGTCCTTGTCTCCCGGACACAGGAACTCTCCTGGCCACTGCTGGCTCTGACACCAGCACTCCCTAAGCTCATAATCTCCCTTGGGTCTCAGTTTCTACACTGTCTTCACCCTCTCTATTACACACATCTGAATATAGAACTCATCCTTTTTGTGTGAATCCCGCACCCCAACACCAATGTCCAAGTTATTAGGTGTGTTACAAAATATTGTAGGTTCAGTGTGAGAGGGACTGGCAGTAGATATGATCAGACACCAATCTACATGCTCCCTCTATCTCTTCCCACCATCTTATTTTGCTATCAGGCTATCCTCCTTTGCAGAATTCTTCTCTCCTACTTCTCCACTCTCTCCCTGTCTCATTAACTCACCTCCCCACTTGGCTCCCCATTAGCCCCCTTCCTCAGCCTCCCACTCCCCGTTCAACTCAGACTTTCCTTTTACTAATCAAAAACTCAAAAATGTGTCACTAAAATGAATCATTTTGTCCTTTAGCAACATAGAAAGTTTTAAGATCCTTTGAAAACTTTAGTCTTTTCCCTTTATCAATCTCTCTAACTAAAAGGGAAATGTATAGATATTTTCTCATTGTTATCAATTGTGTACCCTCTCCTCAGAATGGAGAACATAAAAAATAAGCAGTAGTTTTGATTAGCCAATTTGTTTTTGCTTCTTCAGTAAAAGATGATTCAGTAAAAGAAGATTCATCTTCAGCAAAGATGAATACAATTTAATAATGCAGTGACATATCATTTGTTCTTGAAGCAACACTTGCTATGCCACATTCACCTTAATACAATGTGAAGGCCTTTGCTTATTCTGTCTTCTCACCTCCAGCCCTTTCTCTCTTATGCCTGCCCTTCCTTTCTCATCCTACCTCAGGTATCATTCTCTTCTTTCCTCTTCTTCATCCACTGGAATCCTATCCTGTCAACTCCCAGTTTACATTTCCCCTCCATGACGATCACCGGCCTCTCATGATGGTCCTGCTATTTATATTCTTTGTACTCTGTTTAATTATTTCACATATTTTTGTCTTCTCTTTTCAATTTTGAATGAATGGATCACTTAAAGCTTCAGGAATTTTAACCCCCGAGGTCACCTACAAATAAATATAACAGCAGTGATGTGTCCTTGAGTAAATGACCCTACTTGTTCCAGTGTCAATTTTCCCAGCTACAAAATGGAAATGAAAATAGTAGCTTCCTCATAAATGATGCTGTAGGGATTAAATGAGATTATATTTACATATATATTTATGTATAATACAGGAATGTTCTCACTAAATGTCAGGTCTTATAATGTTGTGATGATGATTAAGATGGAAGGAATGGGTTGCGCCAAAAAGATGAAAAAAAAATTTGACCAAATCACCAAAATTACTGTTTGGTCAGTCAAGCAAGGAGAAACACATCTGCCCAAGCAGTTATCTGAGTTATAGATCAGAAAGAAGCCTGGTTGTTATTAAGCTTTTCAGCCTGCGATAGCATATTTCACAGACCGTATGGTTTCCTGGGAGGTTTCTAGCCACCAGGAGGAGCACAGTGTATTCCCTACACAAAGATCATTCTTGGCCAACAGTAAAAATAGGATGTGATGACAATGTTCATTTCCCTGGCCAACTGGAATGTAAGGGGAATTCTCTCACAGATTATTGTAATTTCCCAAATCAGAAACTTGACCAAGTAGCCAGAATGTTTGAAAGGGGCCTCTGCTTGTCAACCCATGGCAACATTGTTGGGTTTCAGACAGAGTATCACTATGAGCTTCTGCTGTAGCACTGGCATTTTGCTCCTGTCCTGACTCAAGGAACCACTTATGACCTTCTGACTCACCAGGACCTCTTCCTGCAGCTTTTTGTATGAGTTCTCTTCCCCTAATGACTAACCAATAATAAAACTTACAACTGACAGTTACTAAAATGTTCTTGTACATGTAGATGACCATTGCTGTGTTATTATATCATCACATCAGCCCTATGAGGTATATACATCTGTTATCCTGTTTTTACAAAGGAGAAGACCAGGTTGCAACATTTGAATAAATGGCCCAAGATTATATTTTGCAAGTAGCAAAGTGCAAACCCAAGCTTCACAAATCCAAGGTCCACATTCTTAACTCCTGGACAATGGAGACTGTGTAGACCTCAGCCCATATAACTTAAGGTTAGGATCAGTATTACAGTAAACAGATTAAATAAAGGTCTATCTGGTATGATTTAAAAGATAGTAAGTGGCTGTGTATTTAAAATAATCAAGAAAGAGCAACTAAGATATCATCCATATTTCCTGAAATTACTATACTGCTCATTTCTTTAGATCAACAACTTAAGACTCTGCAAACATTATCTCCTAGGGAAGATATTAAAAATGTACCATTAAATATGTACCGTGTATCAGGTAACTGTACCAAGGCTCCCAGATGACTCTTGAGCGCACTAAAGTTTGAAAACCCCTGCCTGCTTCAACCATTGCTACTTGTAAATGACTCAAAACTCTCTCTGTTCTCTTTCTTTCTTTTTTTTTTTTTTTTTTCATCTGGGGCCTTGTTTTATTTCAAGGAAAGCCACAAAACAGGCTTGAGGCTACACAGCCAGGAACAGAATCCACAATGACCCTAAATGGAGGCCCACGTACAGACGGTACTCTGCTACTGGGTATCAATGCCACTGTGCACATCACTGACTCCCCTGAGGTAGGACACTGAATCCTGAGGCTGGGACAGTTATCACTGATGAACTTAACACTCACTCTTACTGTAATTTGACAATGTATCACCCAGCTTTCCCTCTGTCAGTCAGCAGCCTCAAAAGTAAAAAAAAAAAAAAAAAAAAAAAAAAAAAAATCCAGATCTGATCTGCTCTGACTTATCCATTCACCATGGGATAGTGCACCATATCTTCATTACCTAGGCTAGAAAACTCAGTTACCCTGAATTTTTCTTTCAATTTCAGAGAACCATTTAAGTCCTATAGATTCTGCCCTTAGAATGCTTCTTGAAATAGCATTCTTGTGCTTTCCAATACTGTAATTTTACCCCTGGTCAAGAGCACATTCAAACACCTTTGTTCTCCACCTTGTCCACTAACAGGGCCACTACCAGCTAACGGCCTGGGCTTCAGGCTTCTCTTCTCTCTATCCTTAATCTCTTCCCACTCCCACCCTTCTCCACACCACTGCAACTCTCATCGCATTATGTCTATGAATGTGCAAAGGGTTTCTCTACTTCTATTACAAATGCCCTATTGCTGAAAACCATTCACAGTTTGGCTCTAACCTACTCCCTATGCCATCTTCTCTCTACCCAAAAGAAACCCTGAATCCTCCTGCCCCTACCACAGCTCATGTAGTTCTCTCCTTTGGAATGTTCTTTTCCTTTTCTCCACATAAATGCTCTTTATTAAGACCCTTTCAAAGGCACACTTTCACCAAGGCCTTTGCAGGTCACCCTCAAATAGTTCTTTCCCAGGAAAGAACAGCAGGCTTAGAGAGAGGACATCTAAGCCTGAATCCAAACCTTCCACTTCTCAGCTGAGTGGTCACCAAGAAGCCAATTCTACAAACTGGGATTAAAATGGAGTGATAGGTAATGGTATGAAATCATGGGAATCAGGTTGCCTTGGGATCCAGAAAGACATGTGCTTGAATTTCAGCTCGGCCCATTGTTAGCTACATGGCCATCTTCAGTTTCTCTGGAATGTAATTTGATTTCTCATCTGCAAAAAATGGGAACAATAGTATCATTTTTTTTGGAGGACTTTTTTGAGAATTAGAATCAACAAATATAAAGAGCTTGGTACATGACTCAATGATGGTATTTATTACTGTGTACTTACTAGTGCTTCTCATCCTAAAAAGCATCATAAACATTTACTAAGATTATCTCCCTCAGCCATTTGCATCTTCGTCAAAGTTTTATTCTTCTTCTTTATGTTTTCTACTTATTTTAAGGTTGTCTTATCTCTTGACTAAACTGAATTTCCTGGCCCAGGGGTTGTTTCTTATTTATCTTTATGCAGAAACAGATCAGGAAATGTGGATTTAATTAACGCTAAGGAGGAAAAATGAGACCCACCCCAGTGGAAGGATGTGTTTTTTAAGGGACTCCAGTAGGTACCCCCAGGGCTATTAGGGGACATCCTGAGAACTGTCTGCACCTGACAGGCACAGAGCTGTTTTTCAAGATTTGCCAACTTCACAATTTGTCTAGCTGGAGATGATAAAGAGCTGTGAACTTCAGTGCAGTGCAATGTGCATTTTGGAACAGAACCTGCAGTCACCTAGGTTTGAGTTCAAATTTATATTTTGCCTTTAACTTCTTTTAGCTTCCTGAGCCTCAGTTCACCCATCATAAGTCCAAATGAGAATAACAGTACAAACTCTGGAGGGTTTTGGAAGAAATAAATTCTATGTGAAGTGCCTGGCATAAATACTTTTATCTTCAAGTGTGATATCTGAGAATTTAAAGGAACATGGTCAAAGGGCAGGATTAGCCTAATTTCTAATTCCAAAGAAACTCTGCCACATTAAACCATCTCTTTGGTTATAAGAAATCTCCCTTATGGTCCCATGGGCTATTAACACAGATGCCAACTACTACAAGTGATGCTGTAAATTATATGTCATAACCACCTGCATTCGGTTCTCCACAAGATGGAGGCATAAGGGTGGGGAGGAAGGGGATGCCGAGGATTTGGCTGCTGTTCATGCTTATTAGAGGCCAAAGTGAGTTGAGAAGTCCAACAGTAGTCAAGTTATTACTGAGTTAATGATGAAAGAAGCCTCGAATTCATGGTTGTCTGACTCTGAAACCCAGGGTCTCTCCTTGAGGCCACATTTTCTTAAAGATGAAGAAAACATAGTACCAGTAATTGGGAAGCTTGCAGTCTATCCCAGCTTTCATATGAGAAATGAATGAACTGATTGATATGATCAGAAGGAAGGGGGACGCCTGGGTGGCTCAGCTGGTTAAGCAGCTGCCTTCGGCTCAGGTCATGATCCCAGCATCCTGGGATCGAGTCCCACATCGGGCTCCTTGCTCATCCAGGAGCCTGCTTCTCCCTCTGCCTCTGCCTGCCATTCTGTCTGCCTGTGCTCGCTCTCTCTCCCTCTCTTTCTCTGACAAATAAATAAATAAAATCTTTAAAAAAAAAAAAAAAAGAAGGAAGAAGCACCACATGCCCTTAGTGACCAAAAATTAAAACCAAAAAAGCGCCTAAATTCTTATTGATCCACCAACACCTCCTATCAACTCCTGTTAGAAACCTCCTGCCCTTTTATTTTCCCTTCAAAGCAGAAGAACAGAAAAAAGATATAACAAAAATCTTTTCCCATGTCAGTTTTGGGCATGGGGAGAAGAGAAATGTGTAGGAAAGATACCTGGATTAATTACAGAAAGCAGAGCAACTGGAGCCAAAGAGTTGCCATGAAATTTCTAAATCCCATCATACAAAGTAATTGTGTATGATTCTTTTTGGTGTGGGAATCTGATTTCATAAAAGGAAAATGCCCTCTTACAACCCCAGCAGACAAACTCAAGGTGGGTTGCGGCACCTCATACTCTGAGGGGCTGGAAAGTGACCAGGAGAAACATCATGGAGTCCCCTGAGGGAGAGTGGAGACCCACAATTTGATCCTGATCTGTTGACTTGAGATCAGATCTGTTGATGTGAACGTGACACTGGCTTTCAGCATTTAGCATGTTTAACTTCCTCAATATGGCACCCGGTTACTTTCTACAGATTTAACCTGGAAGAAAGGACCAGGCTTCAAGAAAGAGGGGCCTTTTGTTTTTAAATGGGTAACACATAATAGAACTGGAAGCAATCTTGAAGATTTAGTTAGTCCAACCCCCCACCCCCCACTTTATAGGTAGATTTGAAGGTCCAGAGAGGTGAAGGAACATGCCTAAAAGTCACACAGCCTGCTAACTGCAGTAACCAAATTGTCTTAAAAACAATTCAGCACTCTTTCCATTACACCCAACTGCAGAATAATACATTATAGCACTCATGTAAAATGAGAGGCTCCTCATGGATCCCAAAGCAGCCATGCAAACATGGCTTTATCTCAAGCCACAACATTCCCTGATCCTCCAGAAATTCCAAGTCCATCCTTTCCTAGCCTGGAATAGTGAAATTAACCTGTTAACATCCTTGAGGAGAGGAAGCATGAATTGTTAATTTTTTTAATGTCTTCTTAGCCCCCATCTCACTTCTCCCATCTCTCCTGTCAAGCACCACACCTTGCAGGGAATGGGGAGTGGGTGCTGAGGGGGCATGGGCTACTATGCTGAGGTCCAGTATGATGAGTTAATATAAACTGAACAAATGTAAAATAAAACCATGAATAAATGAATCATTTATATTTTCTTTTTACAATTTGAATTAATATCCTCCCAAATTCATAAAATAGAGTGAGTTTCCAAAATATAAATAAAAGAAAAAAGTATTCCATATTTGTTCATGTCCATAATGATATGTAACTTTTTTCATGTATTCAGACCACATTTTATATTCTTAAATATTATTTTATATGCTTATTCATATAAGTCCTATATCTTTGTCATATTTATTCAAACCTATAAAAAAGATAAAAGGAACACATAATTTACCTTTTATCCTAGATAGATTGATTATTAACATTTTCCATATTTTCATTCTCTGTCCCTCACAAACCATTTGTAAATAAGTTGCACAACCATAGTCACATCACCCCTAAAAGTTTTGCATGTACTCCCTTAGAGCTAGGACATTCTATCACATAACCACAATACCATCAGCACACCCAAGATATTTAACATATAAACTGTTAAATGTAATTTAATTTGGAGCAGAACACACTGAAGGAAAACTAAATGGTCATAGCTTATTTCCAGTTACCAGAGAAATTGGACCTCATATTTCTTCAGCCTGGTTGACTTGAATTTCAAAGTCTAGACTTTGCATTAATACAAATCTGGAGTTCTGCCTTGGCCTCCTTTACTTCACCTTACCACAATGTAGATTTTGAATTTTTCAAACTGTAAGTACAGGAACTCTAAAGAAACAGACTCAGGTAAGTCTGCATCTTTTCTCATCTAGAGGCTAGTTTCCAGTTTCCTCAGGGGAAGTCAGGAAATATAAATATTAGACTAGCTTTGGAGAGATCTGGGAACTGGAAGGAAGCAAGACAATTCTTGTTGATTTAATGTATGTATTTCCATTTCGTGGAAGCTTCTTGTTTTAAACTCAAAAACAGAGCAGAGCATCATGCAGACATATTTTCCACACTAATGTGTTATTTGCTCTGCTTTCTGAGGTGGCACTTCTAATTGAGGGTGCTAGTAATGCTCCCAGTTTCCTGTAAATGCCATGATGGGCTCCACTTAGCTGGTTGTGTGAAACTACAACTGAGTGGTAAGGAGAGGCACAGTGATACCAAAAGAAAGAGAGGGAGAGAGAAAGGGAGAACAAGTACATGAAAAAGCATACCCAAATAGCTAAGTTCGAAAAGGGCCACCAGAGGAAACAGAGGTTGGTCATTCATTAAGAGATAAAATAGCAACTTCAAAAAAAATTTAACAAATCTGCCAAAGACATAAGGAAGTAATTTCAACCCCTAGCAAGTATCCTTAGAATGCTCCAGACTTAGAGCCTACTAAAAAGATAGTGAATGTAGGATAATATCTTGCCCTAAGGAGTGAAATATTCAAAGGATTGAGGAACATTTGAGTGGACTGCATGGTCAGCAGACAACGTTGCCACTTGCTGCATGAAAGTCCTCAATTTCAGTTATTTAAATGCATCTAGGGAGAGATACAATTTCTGATAAGAAAGGAAACTTACTTTTTTCAAAATTCATAAAAATTATCAAGAATTTGTAATTGCCAGACCTGAAAGAGCTATATTACCAAAGGAAGTGAAGACTCTGTGGTTCCACATTTGTAAGATGACTAACAATAACAAGAGAAAAACTGAATGAACTTCACATACACATTGACAAATATGAAACTTCTACTTTGGTTCCTTTCCTAATAATTGTTTTTATTTGCCCCATGTTTTCCTCAAAAGAGAATAAATGCAAGGGGGTTGTAAAAATAGATAGTTGCCTCTGTTAAGGTAGAAATTATTGTAAAGACTATTTTGTAATGCCAGAATGAAAACATCAAAGGATGCATGCTAGTTAAAAGCTTTGCATTGATACCCATTTTGCAGAGTCACTTTTTAAGTAGAAAAGCAAATTTTTAAGAATTTTTTAAACTTAATGGATCTGTAGAGGTGGAAATCTAGATATTTCTATCTGTTTCATTAATAAAATGGACTTTAACTGCAGGAGGTGAATATGAGTTTTGGAGATTTTCTTTGTGTATATGAAGAGTCAATGTTCTTTTTCTCTTATTTGATTGTGGAAAATGACATAAAGATACATTCAATTATATAATCTGCTGCCTCTTTTTCTTTCTTGTATTTGTCTGAGATCACACATTTGACTTTCCATGTCCCCATGTGGCCCTGGGAGTGGAAATTCTGAGAGGTCCTTCATGGGGAGTCCCCTTCCTTCCGCCCCCTCACACCTAAAGGCAAAGCAATCAGAAGTCTACAGCTTGACAAACTTGGCTCTAAAAAGAAACTTTTTTTTTTTATCCTGTGCGTTTTCTTATAAATGGGGGTATAATTTCTTTTTGGTTTAAGACTATACAAAAGTGGTTTAGCAGGAAGCACATTAGAATTATCCTTCTTATAGTGTTCATGCTTACCATTTAATTCCTAATTCATAGTTGTCAGAATTGAGGCAATTGTGTTTTGCAACAGTGACAGAGTTGCAAAAGCCTTCCTCACTTTCAGTCAATTTTCCAGTGAATTTTGGGAAGAAGAATTTGGCTTTGACCTGTCCTTCATTTAGTTGTCTGCTTTTTGTGATCTTTCCATAGCCAGGACACAACATTCAGTTAACAGAACAAACTTATATTTCCACTTCAAACATAGATTTTTTATTATGTTCATTTGGCAGGTGATAATTCTCCTGAGAGTAATTTTAAAGAAAATTTTCTAACCCATGTGGTCCTTATTAGGCTTACTTTGCACTTAAGTCATGTAATTTCACATTGTTTTGTTGCTATATCCTGTTTCCCAGAGAGGGGGACTAAAATTTCATCTGTACCCAGCATGACAACCTATATGTAGTGGACATGTATTCCATGTACTCCCTACTTTAATGATAATCATGGCCACTCTCCACCACCTTTACCTAGTATATTACTTGGAATATTTAGGCATGCAAAGTAGGAAATCACTCATTAGGAATAAACAAAAAAATGAAATAAAACAAACAAAAAATTTTCCAGTCATTTTTTAATTATTAGTTTCCAGTCATTTCAAAGCCCTCATGCTTCTTTCAAAATTCTGTGAACCAGTTGAAAATAAACACATTTTCTAAGAAACACAAACTCTCCATTTTCCTCTTTACAAATATCAAAGAACACAGAAGACATTTTGCAGCTACTGCTAAGGGAACTATGAATACAGCACCCCTGAGACTACTCCAGATCAAGCAGACATACCTATGCCAACCCAGATCCAGACCCTGACCATCCTCTCACAAGCCAACCTGAAAGCCAGTGGGTGTTGGTCACCTGGACACAAGGCACATGAAGCAGATGTCATCCTTTCATTGGCCAGTGTGCCCACACCTCATTCTTGGAATGAGGCATTCTTGGAATGCCTAGAAGTGGTTTTTCTGTGAATGCTTGCACTAGCATTAAAAAAAGCCTGGCCCCATAGAAGCAGGTTGTGGAGTTCAGTGTTTCTGTCATGGTATCCACTCATCTCCTATGGGTTGAGGACAAAGCTAAGATTTTACACAACAATTCTGGAAGTCACCTTGCTTAATGAGAGTGTGAGCTGCTTTCTCTCCTAGCATATGTCCTAGTCATGGCTGTGCCTTACCAACACACATTCCACCATGAATTTCTTTCCTGTCATTGGCTGCAGACATAGGGGCTTATAATGTTCTGATGTTTAGGTTCTACTGTAGACAAACTGAATCTAAACCTTTAAGGATGAAGCCCAGGCCTCTCTTTTTTTAGGTTGATGTATAATTCTAATGTACAGCCTAAGGTAAGAACCACTGGGCTACCATATTTCCAATGACTGGTTTTGGAGCATGCACCTGACTCTATCCTAGCCACTGAGACATGAAGAGAAGTCCACTGGGAGCTTCTAGGAAAGGATCTGTCACCCTATAGAGGAGACAGTAGCTCCTCTGATTTGTCTGGGTGTGACACCTGGCAGAATAGTTACATGAGAAGACATCAGAATCTCAAGAATCACAGCATGTGCAATCAGAGCTTGATACAGTATCTGGAGTTTGCATAACTCTGGGCTTCTTATAGTAGGTATTAACACTTTGGTTTATTATTTAAGCCTGCTTGAGGTATTCTTTGGGGTTATTTTGAGAGGGAAACATTGTAACTAATTACTGAGTATGTTCCCTCTGACCCTAGTAAAAAATTCTGGGAGCCAGGTACATAGTTCAGGCACCCATTTCCTATATGAATTCCTATCAAACACTTGATTTCATTTTATATGTCTTCCATTTGCAATGAAAGAGAATGATGGCTCAACCATAAATCAGATTCTAAATGGTTTGTGAGGGCTCCCTGATTCAGTCTAGATGGCAAAGGTATGTATGGTTTTGAGTGTGGTCTAGGAGTCAGACTCCAAAGGCTGTGTCTCTTTGGAAAACCAGGGTGCTTTCTTCTGTATGCAACCAGCTAACTGATCACCTAGGGTAGGGAGCCAACCATGGTACACACCCCACATTGGGCATTGCGGGTACATCTTCTCACTAAATCATTACAAAGATGCTGTGAGGTAGATGAGATTACCATCCCATTTTTAGAAGAGGAAAGCAAGGCCCAGAGAAGGCTCACAGTGATGAAGCAGGGTTAGAATACTGCTTTAGTTCAGCACATTGGTTGGGTGTATACTGGATGCCCTCAGAATGCCCTGCCAATATGGTGGCTGAAAACACATAGCCTGATTTGAGCATTAGGGAAATAAAAGATCTCATTCTTGTTTTACAAGTTTCTCTCTGAATGACCTCAAAAAAATTACTTAATTTTTGAACTGGGCTCTCTCATATGCAAAATGGGGATTAGAAAATGTATCCCACATTCATCATGTGGAAGCAATTAATTGAGGGCTAGGACTGACATCAGTACTCAGCAAATGTTAACTGTGTTCTGCTCATCTTGCTGCATTACCACCCTAAATACCCAAGCTATTTACCCAAAACCTATGGGAAGTTGTGATAGAGAGTCACTGAATTATGAATGTCCCAACATGGCAGGTACCAGTACTGGTAGTGAAAAGAAGGGATGGAACCAACTGGGAGCAGTGTCCTAGAGCAGATAAATCTGATCTGATCAGACAAAAGCTGTTAATAGAGCCTCACTTGGCTGATCTGGTAAGGTCTAAGACATCACGCTCTGTTTTGGAGGAGAAATGGTTCCTCCTGTAGTTCATTAGGGTCAGACATGAGGAAAGCAAGATTGGCTGATCACTTTAGTATCTGTGACTAAGACTTTTTAAAAATCGTTTGCCCTACTGAGGGCCAGCATTACAAAAGAAAGCTATATCCAGAAATCACTCATATCCTCCATCTTGAATCTGAACATTTTGACAGGGCCTTTCGCAAAACTAGGTTTGGAAATAAGGGTTTGACTCATATCACCAAACTAGTTCAGCCTCTCTCGTGTCATGGCTGGAGGGCCTACATGACCCTACTGCACATTCCCAAGAGGTGGCAGAGTGGCCTCTGCTAAGTGGAACTGCCACCAACTCTCACTGAGAAGTACTGTCAGAGGATGAAAAATAATTTGTTTCCTAAGGAATGTAAGGTGGAAATTTCCCAGTCTCTGATTTCTGTCTCTTAATTGTATTTACAAAGCTACTGAAACTGTGCTTACTTTCAGGGACCAGGTGATAGGGAAGCTTGGTGTCCTAAATCAAAACTTCAGGAGACCTGGATAGGAAAGCATGTTCTGGAGCCTCCAACTGTGAGAGGTGGAAATATCCAAAGAAAATTGGAAATATCCAAAGAAATTGAGAGGTGGTTTATAAGCCATTATTATGTACTAGACAAGATAAAAAAAAATTTTTTTTTTAAAGGGGAAGAGTCCAAGATGGCCAAGGAGTAGGAGACCTTAATTTTATTGGGTCCCAGGAATCTAGCTAGATAGCTATCAAACCATTCTGAATACCTGTGAACTCAGCTGAAGATGGAAGAAAAGTACAGCTGCCATTCTATGAAGAGAAAAGCAACCATTTTCTGCAAGGTACGAGGTGCAGAGAAGTGAATCCAAGGCACTATATGGGAAGATAGGCCGTGGCAGGAGGTGTGGGGGGGTCCTCCATCAGCTGGCTACCAGCAAGTGATAGAGCAGAAGGAACACTTGCTGGGACAGTGTGGTCTCAGAATCCTCAGGATCACAGGAAGACCAGGGGTGCCTGAGTGCAGCAGAGTGCCCAGACATTGGAGCAGGGAAGCCAGCTGCAAAGAGTGAGACCAGAAGTGGGGTCTCAGCTCAGCTCGGGGTTTCCATAAACTGATCCAAGGCATAGTCGGGCTACTACTCTTAAAGTAGGGGTTCAAAAAGCAGAATAACTGGGGAGAACCCCCTCCCTCACCCTGGAAGTTGCAGCCTGGGAGAGCACTGCAGGAGCCAGCTGGGTTTAGAGACTCCAAACAGGATCGTACGCCAGAGATAGAAATGCTTGGTCACAGGCCAGGTGAGCACGGAGTGCTGCCAGAGAACAGGGGTACAGTAATGATTGATTTTCTCTGAGGGTGCACTGAGAAGTGGGACCCTGAGCTTTTGGCTCTGGGGCCAGAGACTGGGAGGTTGCCATTTTCATTCTCAGCCTCTAAAGCAACACAGAATGTCTTCAGGGAACAAAAGCCACATAGAGCAAACTGGAGCAGATTAATCAGCCTTGCCCCAGGCAAGGGTGGAGCAATTCTGGCTGGGGAAAAGACATTTGAGTATGAACTCAATAGTCTCCTCCCTCAGAAGATGTATGAGTCTGTAGAGTTTGGTACATGTGGAGGTGGAGACAGATTGACCTGGAATATCTGTTGAGGAAGGTGGACCATGACATTGCAGCTCTGGGTCAGAGATTCCTACACAGCCATATTTGCTCTATCCCTCTGAAGAGAAATGGAAAGATGCTAGGGAATAAAAGTTGCACAGTCAACCAGTTCATATTAAGCCATCTCCCCGTCAAGCAGTGGGGTAGCTCCACTCAGGCTAAGACACCATAGAAGCTGAGCAGCAGGTCCCTCCCACAGAAGACAGACTGGAAGAACAGGTGAATAAGATTAAGCTTATTTCCCACAGGACTATAAAACTCCAGCACCAGGGGAACATAATAGAAGGAGCTCCGGGTGTTCCCTCATGACTAGCTTTTACTTCAGGCTAAAATTTTAATTTCTTTTTTAGTTTCTTTTTTTATTCTTTTTTCTTTTTTAACCTTGCTCCCATTTCAAATAGATTGTTATTTCCCAACCTATGTTTTAAGTCATTTCTCAACTTTTATTTATTTTTTCTCGCATACATGTTTTATAAATTTATGCCCCATACTAACCCATTTCCCACTCTATTCAATTTTATTATATATATGTGTATATATCATATATATATAGAATATATATAAATATATATGTGTTAGAAGACACTATATCCCAACACTGCAAAGAAATCACTATATATATGATATATACATATATACACATATTCAGATATATATACATATAAATATATACATATATATACATATAAATATATATAAATATATACATATAAATATATACATACATATATACATATAAATATATATAAATACAAACATATTTATATATAAATATTTATATAAACATAAAATATATAAAAATATATAAATTTATTTATAATAGTTATAAATATATTTATGTATTTATATGTATTTATTATATATTAACATATATCTCATATATATTAATATTTTGTATATATACTATATATAGAAATCACTATATATCTATATACATATATATTTATATACATATTTATATAAATATATTTATATAAATGTATATTAAATATATTTATAAAATATAATGTATATATATAGTATACATATACTATATATATATATATATATATAAATCACTATATCTATAGTGATTTCTTTGCAGTGTTGGGATATAGTGTCTTCTAACACAGAGACCAAAATTCAAGCAGGAGCAGACATATCACCCTGCTTTGTCCACCGTGAGAAATTATAATCTCTCTCCCTGCCTTCCCCCTTTTTCTTTTTCTTTCTTTCTTTTTTGTTGTTTTGAATCATCTTGCTTCTGGTGGTATATCTGAGATAGCGTTCAACCACTTCAGATTTTTTCTATGGTGCATTTTCCTTGGGTTGTGGTTGATATTTTGGACTCTGTTCATTCCCTCAACCATCCCTCTACAGATTGACTAGGAGGAGGAATACCCAACAAGGAAAAGAACCAGAAAAAAATGACCTCTGCCACAGATCTAATGGATATGGATATAAGCGAGACGTCAGAGAGAGAATTCAGAAAAACAATCATAAAGTCAATAGCAAAGCTTGAAAAAAGCATTAGTGACAATATAGAATCTCTAAGGGCAGAAATGAGATCTAATCAGGCTGAACTTAAAAAGATAATGAATGAGATCTTGGTGGTCTGAGGAGGGTCAAGATGGTGTAGAAATAGGAGACCTGTTTCAACCTGTCCCCTAAAGTGAGCTAAATATCTACCAGAACACTCTGAACACCCAGAAAATCAGCCTGAGATATAAGATTATATACTTATGGATCTCTACAGGGACAGAAGACATCAGTGGAGAGGTAAAGTGCAGTGGGAATACTCTGATGGATATCAGAGGATAAACAGAAAGGGAAAGAACCACCAGAAATGACCCATTAGACAGTAATATCCCAATACAAAAGTGCCTTACGGTTGGGGACCAGCATTAACTTGGAGTCTGGTTAAAAGCATTCAAAAAGAGCAAAAGATCTTAAGGGGCAACTGGTGGAATCAGGCAGTCATGGGCAAGGTCTAAGCCCACGGACCCAGGACGGCCACTGCTGGTGACCACCCATGCCAGAGAGAGTGCAATAGAGCCTCCAGTCCATGGCCCCTGCGCCCCCAGATTTCTGCTGCTTGCATTACTGCACAGCGAGGCACACTCCCACCCTCGCTTAAGAGTCTGGTAAGGATGCTGGTTGGCACTCTCCTTGTCTACAGCCTTCTGCTCTCCATGCGCCCTGCACAAATGCAGGCTCTGAGTACATTCCTGCCCCCGCCTGAGAAAGCTTGATGTGGGTGCCAGCTAGTGGTCTCTAGGACCAGCCAATGGTCAGAAAGCTCCCAGCCCGTGCCTGAGAGAACCCTGAGTGATCTCTGGTGGGGATCAGACCTGAGTGACAGCAGGGTCTGAGTGCACCCTGCATGGGCCTCGACCCCAGACAGCAGTCCCGGCAAAGACAGCCACCGGAAGCTGGCTACCTGGACCAATAGCACTCATGGTTTTAGTGGCACGGGGGGTGCAGAGAGAAACAGGCACCTCAGGCGACCACTGAGACAGTGGCTGAGAGTGTGCTCCACCTGTGGGGGGGTTGTGTTGTTCACTGGAGTTTGCAGATGTGGAGTCTGTGTGTTCTGGGCCACCCAGGGGGGAGTAGACTGAGGCTTCTCTCTGAGGTGGAGGTCTGAGCATAGTTTGCTTTCCACTAAACCTTGAAAAAACTGCAAAAAGCCACCAAAGAACAAAAACCTCCAGAGAACAAAAGCCTGAAAAACCTGAAAAACCAGTTTCCACAGAGCCCAGCCCCTTAATAGGGGGCAGGACAACTCAACCCAAGCAAAATTGACTGAAAAACCCCATGGCAGGCCCCTCCCCCAGAAGGCAAGCAAAAAGAATGAGAGGACAAACACCATAAAACTGTAAAACCCCAACATCAGGAGAAAACAATATATTAAGTTCATGGTATTGCCCTAAAACCTGTAAATTTCATAAATACAACTTTGTTTTTTTAAATTGTTCTCATGATTCTTGTTCTTTTAATTTTTAACCTACTTACTATTATAACTAGAGTTTTAATATAACATATTCCATAGTAACCTTTTAACTGAACTTTTTGCATACATATACCTGTGTTTCCCTTTTTCATTTCTTTTTTCTATTTTTAAATATACATATAGGTATAAACCTCAAGTAATCCTTTTTCCCTATTCAATACTACCCCTATATATAAACTAGTTTTAATCTCCCTTTATCTCTGGAAAGTTGAGAACTTAAACAAAGATATCAAGATACACCCGGGAAGAACCAAAATAACATTCCTCACCCACACTGAGGGTTTATAACTACCCTCCCTTTTTTTTTTCTTCTGTCAGTGTTTCTGTGTATTTATTTTTGTTCTGGTATTATATAAATCTTATTCTTGGGGTTCATTTTGGCTGAGTATTTTTTTTTCTTGTCATTTACATTGTCAGTCTTTTTGTTTGTCCATTTTTGTTTATATACCTTATAAATCTTATTTGGGGGGCTTATTCTAGCTGGGTTGTCTCTTTCTCTCTTTCTTCCTTTTTTCTTTCTTTATTGTGGTGACTTCCAATTGCTCTTAAATGTTTCAGGGTGCACCTTGCCCGAGTCATGGTTGATATATTCAGCTATACATCCTCTCAACCACTTCTCACCAAAGTGACTAGGAGGAGGAAAAACCAACAGAGAAAAAATTCAGAGACTGTGCCCTCTCCATCAGAGCTATTGGATATGGACATAAACAGTAAGTCAGAACGGGAATTCAGGGTAAGAATTATCCAGGCAGTGGCTAGGTTGGAGAAAACCATTAGTGACAACATAGAATCTCTAAGGGTGGAAGTGAGAGCCCACCTGGCAGAAGATAAAAATACTATCAATGAGATCCAATCTATACTAAATCCTTTAACAGCTAGGGTAAGCGAGGAAGAAGATAGAATTAGTGATCTAGAGGACAAACTGATAGAGAAAAAGGATCAGGAGAAGGCCTGGAGCAAACAGCATAGAAGACGTGGAAACAGAATTAGTGAAATAAAAGAAATAAATGGAACGTTCCAACATCAGAATTATTGGGATCCCTGAGGAAATAGAAAAAGAAAGAAGACTAGCAGATATAGTTGACCAAATTCTGGATGAAAATTTATCCAAACTAGAGAATGGAACAAGCGTTCATGTCCTAGAGGCAGAAAGAACAACCACCAAGATCAAGGTATATAGAAAGACCTCAAGACACTTGATTGTGAAACTGACCAATCATAATTCTAGACAAGAGCTTCTGAGGGCAGCTAGGAGGGAAAGATTCCTTAAGTACAGAGGAAGGTTCATCAGAATAACACCAGACCTGTCCACAGAAACCCAGCAAGCCAGAAAGTGTTAGCAAAACATACTCAGGGCACTAAATGAGAAAACATGCAGCCAAGAATACTTTACCCAGCAGGGCTGACATTCAGAATGGACAGAGAGATAAAGAGCTTCCAAGATGGGCAAGGTTTCAAAGAGTATGTGACCACCAAGCCAGCACTATAAGAAATATAAAAGGGGGTTCTATAAAAGAAGAAAGAACCCAAGAGTGACATAGAATAGAAATAGATAATCCATAGAAACGAGGACTTCACAGGCAACATGATGTCAATAAAAACATATCTCTTAATAATCATTTTCAATGTGAACATCCTAAATACTCCCATTAAACAGCACAGGGTTGCAGATTGGATTAAACAACAGGACATGTCCATATGCTGTCTACAAAAGACATATTTGAACCTAAAGATACATCCAGACTGAAAGTGAAGGGATGGAGAAGCATCTTTCATGTCAACAGGCATCAAAAGAAAGCTGGGTTAGTGATTCTCATATCAGATAAATTAGCTTTTAAGCTAAAGACTGTAGTGAGAAATACAGAAGGGCACTATGTCATTCTTAAAGGGTCTACCCACCAAGATCTAATAATTGTAAATATTTATGGCCTCAATATGGGAGCAGCCAACTACATAAGACAACTGTCAAGATAAAGAGTCATATTGATATGAACACATTTAATAGTAGAATAGCCAAACATGTTACTCTCAGTAATAGATCATCCAAGCAGAAAATCAATAAAGAAACAAGAGCATTGAATAAGACATTGGACCAGATGGACCTCAAAGATATATACAGAACATTCCACCCAAAACCAATAGAATACTCATTCTTCTCGAGTGCACATGGAACCTTCTCCAGAATAGACCACATACTGGGTCACAAATCAGGGCTCAACCAATAACAAAAGCTTGAGATTATTCCCTGCATATTCTCAGATCACAATGCTTTGAAACTGGAGCTCAACAACAAGGAAAAGTTTGGAATGAACTCAAACACCTGGAAGCTAAAGACCACCTTGCTTAAGAATGCTTGGATCAACCAGGAGATCAAAGAACTTAAACAATTCATGGAAACCAATGAGAATGAAGACACTTTAGTCCAAAACCTATGGGATACAGCAAAGGCTGTCCTAAGGGGAAAATACATAGCCATCCAAGCCTCCCTCAAAAAAATTGAAAAATCCTGAATACACCAGCTGTCTCTACACCTTAAAGAACTGGAGAATCAACAAATTAAGCCAACTCCACACACAAGAAGGGAAATAATCAAGATTAGAGCAGAGATCAATGAAATAGAAACTAGAGATACAGTAGAACGCATCAATGAAACTAGAAGCTGTTTTTTTTAAAGAATCAATTAGATCAATTGGCCAAACTAATCCAAAAGAAAAAAGGCCCAAATTAATAAAATTATGAATGAAAAGGGAGAGATCATGACTAACACCAAGAAAATAGAAACAATCATCAGAAATTATTATCAACACTTATATGCCAAGAAGTTAAGCAACCTAGATGAAATGGATGCATTCCTGGAAAACTATAAACTCCCAAAATTGAATCAGGAAGAGATTGACAACCTGAATAACCTGAATAGACCAATATTTATTGGTCTATTCAATGAAATTGAAGCAGTGATCAAAAACCTCCCAAAACACAAGAGCCTGGGACCTGACGGATTCCCTGGGGAATTCTACCAAACTTTCAAAGAAGAAATAACACCTATTCTCCTGAAGCTGTTCCAAAAAATTGAAACAGAAGGAAAACTTCCAGACTCTTTTTATGAAGTCAGCATTACCCTGATCCCCAAACCAGGCAAAGACCCTACCAAAAAGGAGAATTTCAGACCAATATCCCTGATGAATATGGATGCTAAGATTCTCAACAAGATCCTAGCAAATAGGATCCAATAGCACATTAAAAAGATTATCCCCCTTGACCAGGTGGGATTCATCCCTGGGTTGAAAGGATGGTTCAATATTCACAAATCAATCAATGTGATAGAACAAATCAGTAAGAGAAGAGAGAAGAACCACATGGTCCTCTCAATTGATGCAGAAAAAGCATTTGACAAAATCCAACATCCGTTCCTGATTACAACGCTTCAAAGTGCCTATGTTCTCCTCTAGGATTCTGATGGATTCCTGTCTCACGTTGAGGTCTTTTATCCACTTCGAGTTTATCTTTGTGTACGGTGTAAGAATGGTCAAGTTTCATTCTTCTACGTATAGCTGTCCAGTTTTCCCAGTACCATTTATTGAAGAGACTGTCTTTTTTCCACTGGATATTTTTTCCTGCTTTGTTGAAGATTATTTGACCATAGAGTTGAGGGTCCATATCTGGGCCCTCTACTCTGTTCCACTGGTCTATGTGTCTGTTTTTATGCCAGTACCATGCTGTCTTGGTGATCACAGCTTTGTAGTAAAGCTTGAAATCAAGTAACATGATGCCGCCAGTTTTATTTTCGTTTTTCAACATTTTCTTAGTGATGTGGGGTCTCTTCTGATTCCATACAAATTTTAGGATTATTTGCTCCAGCTCTTTGAAAAATACCAGGGGAATTTTGATCAGAATGGCATTAAAAGTATAGTTGCTCTAGTCAGTATAGACATTTTAACAATGTTTATTCTTCCAATCCAAGAGCATGGAATGGTCTTCCATCTTTTTGTTCTTCTTCAATTTCTTTCATGAGTGTTCTGTAGTACCTTCAGTACAGATCCTTTACCTCTTTGGTTAGGTTTATTCCCAGGTATCTTATGGTTCTTGGTGCTATAGTAAATGGAATCGATTCTCTAATTTCCCTTTCTGTATTTTCATTGTTAGTGTATAAGAAAGCCACTGATTTCTGTACATTCAGTTTGTATCCTGCTACGTTACTGAATTGCTGTATGAGTTCTAGTAGTTTGGGGGTGGAATCTTTTGGGTTTCCCATGTAAAGAATCATGTCATCTGTGAAGAGAGAGAGGTTGACTTCTTCATTGCCAATTTGGATACCTTTTATTTCTCTTTGTTGTCTGATTGCTGTTGCTAGGACTTCTAATACTATGTTGAACAAGAGTGGTGAGAGTGGGCATCCTTGTCATGTTCCTGATCTCAATGGGAAAAAGCTTGCAGCCTTCCCATTGAGAATGATACTTGCTGTGGGTCTTTCATAGATAGATTTTATGAAGTTCAGGAATGTTCCCTCTATCCCTATACTTTGAAGTGTTTTAATCAGGAATGGATGTTGGATTTTGTCAAGTGCTTTTTCTGCATCAATTGAGAGGACCCTGTGGTTCTTCTCTCTTCTTTTATTGATTTGTTCTATCACATTGATTTGCAAATGTTGAACCTTCCTTATAACCCAGGGATGAATCCCACCTATTCGTGGTGGATAATCTTTTTAATGTGCTGTTGGATCCTGTTTGCTAGGATCTTGTTGAGAATCTTAGCATCCATATTCATCAGGGATATTGGTCTGAAATTCTCCTTTTTGGTAGGTCTTTGCCTGGTTTGGGGATCAGGGTAATGCTGGCTTCATAGAAAGAGTCTAGAAGTTTTCCTTCTGTTTAAATTTTTTGAAACAGCTTCAGGAGAATAGGTGTTATTTCTTCTTTGAAAGTTTGGTAGAATTCCCCAGGGAATCCGTCAGGTCCTGGGCTCTTGTTTTTTGCCACAGCAACGTCTTTCAAGATATGTCTCCGAAGGCAAAGGAAACAAAAGCAAAAATGAACTTTTGGGACTTCATCAAGATAAAAAGCTTCTGCACAGCAAAGGAAACAGTCAATAAAACAAAGAGGCAACCCACAGAATGGGAGAAGATACTTGCAAATGACAATAGAGACAAAAGGTTGATATCCAGGATCTATAAAGAACTCCTCAAACTCAACACACACAAAACAGATAATCATATCAAAAAATGGGCAGAAGATATGAACAGACACTTCTCCAATGAAGATATACAAATGGCTATCAGACACATGAAAAAATGTTCATCATCACTAGCCATCAGGGAGATTCAAATTAAAACCACATTGAGATACCACCTTATACCAGTTAGAATGGCCAAAATTAACAAGACAGGAAACAACATATGTTGGAGAGAATGTGGAGAAAGAGGAACCCTTTTACACTGTTGGTGGGAATGGAAGTTGGTGCAGCCACTTTGGAGAACAGTGTGGAGATTCCTCAAGAAATTAAAAATAGAGCTTCCCTATGACCCTGCAATTGCACTACTAGGTGTTTACCCCAAATATACAGATGCAGTGAAAAGAAGGGCCATATGTACCACATTGCTGTTTATAGCAGCAATGGCCATGGTCATCAAACTGTGGAAAGAATCAAGATGCCCTTCAACGGATGAATGGATAAGGAAGATGTGGTCCATATACACTATGGAGTATTATGCCTCCATCAGAAAGAAAGAATGAATACCCAACTTTTGTATCAACATGGATTGGACTGGAAGAGATTATGCTGAGTGAAATAAGTCAAGCAGAGAGAGTCAATTATCATATGGTTTCATTTATTTGTGGAGCATAACAAATTACATGGAGGACAAGGGGAGATGGAGAGGAGAAGGGAGTTGAGGGAAATTGGAAGGGGAGGTGAACCATGAGAGACTATGGACTCTGAAAAACAACCTGAGGGTTTTGAAGGGGCGGGAGGTGGGAGGTTGGGGGAACCAGGTGGTAGGTATTAGGGAGGGCATGGATTGCATGGAGCACTGGGTATGGTGCAAAAACAATGAATACTGTTATGCTGAAAAGAAATAAAAAATTAAAAAAACAAACTTTTCAAAGTATAGGGATAGAGGGAACATTCCTGAACTTCATAAAATCTATCTATGAAAACCCACATCAAGTATCATCCTCAATGGGAAAAAGCTCACAGCTTTCCGTTGAGATCAGGAACACGACAAGGATGCCCACTCTCACCACTCTTATTCAACATGGTATCAGGAGTACTAGCAACAACAATCAGACAACAAAGAGAAATAGAAGGTATTCAAATTGGCAATGAAGAGGTCAAACTCTCTCTCTTCACAGATGACATGATACTTTATATGGAAAACCAAAGACTCCATCCCCAAATTACTAGAACTCATATAGCAATTCAGTAATGTGGCAGGATACAAAATCAATGTACAGAAATCAGTTGTTTTCTTATACACTAACAATAAAAATACAGAAAGGGCAACTGGAGAATCAATTCCATTTACTAGAGCACCAAGAACTGTAAGATACCTGGGAATAAACCTAACCAAAGAGGTAAAGGATCTGTACTGAAGGAACTACAGAACACTCGTGAAAGGAATTGGAGAAGACACAAAAAGATGAAAGACCATTCCATCTTCTGGATCAGAAGAATACACATTGTTAAAATGTCTACACTGCCTAGAACAATCTGTCCTTTCAATGCCATTCCAATCAAAATTCCACCAGCATTTTTCAAAGAGCTAGAGCAAACAATCCTAAAATTTGTATGGAACCAGAAGAGACCCTTAATAGCTAAGGAAATGTTGAAAAAGAAAAACAAAGCTGGGGGGGGGGGTGGATCACGTTGCCTGATTTTGAGCTTTACTACAAAGCTGTGATCACCAAGACAGCATGGTACTGGCATAAAAACAGACACATAGACCAGTGGAACAGAGTAGAGGGCCCAGATATGGACCCTCAACTCTATGGTCAAATAATCTTCGACAAAACAGGAAAAAATATCCAGTGAAAAAAAGACAGTCTCTTCAATAAATGGTGCTGGGAAAATTGGACAGCTATTTGTAGAAGAATGAAACTCGACCATTCTCTTACACTGTATACAAAAATAAACCGGAAATGGATATATGACCTCAACGTGAGACAGGAATCCATCAGAATCATAGAGGAGAACATAGGCAGTAACCTCTTCAATATCAGCCACAGCCACTTCTTTCAAGATATGTCTCCAAAGGCAAAGGAAACAAAAGCAAAAATGAACTTTTGCGATTTCATCAAGACCAAAAACTTCTGCACAGCAAAGGAAACAGTCAATAAAACAAAGAGGCAAGCCACGGAATGGGAGAAAATATTCAAATGACACTACAGAGAAAGG
This sequence comes from Enhydra lutris kenyoni, assembly GCF_002288905.1. Lineage (NCBI taxonomy): Eukaryota > Metazoa > Chordata > Mammalia > Carnivora > Mustelidae > Enhydra > Enhydra lutris. Next base: position 66,218 of record NW_019154132.1, read on the forward strand.
GCTGATATCCATGATCTATAAAGAACTCCTCAAACTCAACACACACAAAACAGATAATCATGTCAAAAAATGGGCAGAAGGGGCGCCTGGGTGGCTCAGTGGGTTAAAGCCTCTGCCTTCGGCTCAGGTCATGATCCCAGGGTCCTGGGATCAAGCCCCACATCAGGCTCTCTGCTCAGCAGGGAGCCTGCTTCCTCCTCTCTCTCTCTTCCTGCCTCTCTGTCTACTTGTGATCTCTCTCTCTCTCTCTGTCAAATAAATAAATAAAATCTTTAAAAAAAATGGGCAGAAGACACGAACAGACAATTCTCCAAAGTAGACATACAAATGGCTAACAGACACATGAAAAAATGTTCATCATCAATAGACATCAGGGAGATTCAAATCAAAACCACAATGAGATACCATCTTATACTAGTTAGAGTGGCCAAAATTAACAAGACAGTAAACAACAAGTGTTGGAGACAGTATGAAGAAAGGGGAACCATCTTACACTGTTGGAAGGAATGCAAGTTGGTGCAGCCACTTTGGAAAACAGTGTGGAGATTCCTTAAGAAAGTAAGAATAGATCTACCCTATGACCCCTGCAATTGCACTACTGGGTATTTACCCCAAAGATACAGATGTAGTGAAAAGAAGGGCCATCTGTACTACAATGTTCATTGCAGCAATAGCCAAAATCACCAAACTGAGGAAAGAGCCAAGATGCCCCTCAATGGAAGAATAGATAAAGATATGGTCCATATATACAATTGAATATTATGCCTCCATTAGAAAGGATGAATACCCAACTTTTGTATCAACATGGACAGGACTGGAGGAGATTATGTTGAGTGAAATAAGTCAAGCAGAGAAAGTCAGTTAACATATGGTTTCACTTACTTGTGGAATATAAGGAATAACATGGAGGATTTTAGGAGAAGGATAGGAAATGTGAATTGGGGGAAATCAGACGAAGAGTTGAAGCATGAGAGACCGTAGACTCTGAGAAACATACTGAAGGTTTTGGAAGGGAAGGGGGTGGAGGGATGGGTGAGCCTGGTGGAGGGTATTAAGGAGGGTACGTATTGCATGGAGCACTGGGTGTGGTGCATAAACAATGAATCTTGGAACACTGAAAAGAAAAAAAAATAAAATAAAATGGGAAAGAACAACAAAACAAAACAAAATGAAGCAAAAGGAATAGGAAAGCTGCAGACATTAAAAAAAAAAAAGAAAAAGAAGATATGATCCATATATACAATTGAATATTATGCCTTCATCTGAAAGGATGAATACTTAACTTTTGTATCAACATGGATGGAACTGGAGGAGATTCTGCTGAGTGAAATAAGTCAATCAGAAAGAGTCAATTAGGGACACCTAGGTGGCTTAGTGGGTTAAAGCCTCTGCCTTCGGCTCAGGTCATGATCCCAGGGTCCTGGGATCGAGCCGCACATCGGGCTCTCTGCTCTGCGGGGAGCCTGCTTCCTCCTCTCTCTCTCTCTGCCTGCCTCTCTGCCTACTTGTGATTTCTGTCTGTCAGATGGATAAATAAAATCTTAAAAAAAAAAAAAGAGTCAATTATCCCATGGTTTCACTTACTTGTGGAGCATAAGGAATAACATGGAAGACATTGGGAGAAGGAAAGGAGAAGTGAGATAGGGGAAATCAGAGGGTGAGATGAACCATGAGAGACTGAGGACCTGAGATAAAAATTGAGGGTTTTGGAAGGGTGGGGGTTGTGGGTTGGTGAGCTTGGTGATGAGTATTAGGGAGGGCATGCATTGCATGGAGCAGTGGGTGTGGGGCATAAACAATGAATCTTGGAACATTGAAAAAATAAAATAAAATTTTAAAAAATGCAATGAATGAGATGCAGTCTGAACTGGATACTCTAACAACCAAGGTAAATTAGGCAGAATGAATTAGTGATCTAGAAGATAAGCTGATAGAAAGAAAGCATGCTGAGGAAGATAGGGATAGGTAGCTTGTAGCCCAGGAGAATAGACTTAGAGAGATCAATGATGCCATGAAATGTTCCAGTGTCAGAATTATTGAGAACCCTGAGGGGGTGGAGAGAGAGAGGACTAGAAGGTATATTTGAGAAAATCATAGCTGAGAACTTCCCTAATCTGGGGAGGGGAAACAAACTTTTATGTCCAAGATGCAAAAAGGACCCCTCCCAAAATCAATAAAAATAGATCAACACCCCAACATATAATAGAGAAATTTGCAAATATTATAGGCAGAGAATCTATCCTGAGAATAGCCAGGGGGAGAAGGTTCTTTACATATGGAGGGAGGAACATCAGAATAACACCCAACATATCCAGAGACATGGTAAGTCAGAAAGGGCATCAAGACATATTCAGGGTATTAAATGAGAAGAACACACATTCAAGAATACTTTATCCAGCATGTTGGTCTTTCAGAATGGATGGAGAGCTTCTAGGACCAGCAGAAACTAAAGGAATATATGACCACCAAGCCAGCCCTGCAAGAAATATTAAAGGGGCTTGTCTAAAAGAAGAAAGACCACAAAAGTAACATAGACCAGAAATTTACATAGGTAATCTATAGAAACGAGGACTTTACAAGCAATACGATGGCACTAAATTCATATATTTCAGTAGTTACTCTCAATGTGAATGGGCCAAGTGTTCCCATCAAGAGACACAGGGTTTCTGATTGGATAAAAAAGACATGATCCATTTATATGCTGTCTATAAGAGACTCGTTATGAACCTAGTCACCTCCAGTTTGAAAGTGAGGGGATGGAGTACAATTCACCATGCCAACAGTACTTAAAAGAAAGCTGGAGTAGCAATTATCGTATCAGACAAATTAGATTTTAAACCAAAGCCTGTAGTAAGAGATATAGAGAGATAGCATATCATACATAAAAGTCTATCCAACAAAAAAATCCAAGAATTATAAATATCTACATCTCCAACATGGAAGCAGCCAACTACATAAACCAACTAATAACCAAAATAAAGAATCATATCAATAATAATACTTTAATATTAGGGACTTCAACACTCTACTCACAGCAATAGACAGATCATTGAAACAGAAGATCAACAGAGAAACAAGAGCTTTGAAGGACCCATTAGACCAGATGGACTTCACAGACATATACAGCACATTCCATCCTTAAAACAACAAAGTACTCATTCTTAAAAAACAAAAACAAAAACAAACTCAAAACAAACATACAGAAAAACCTACTCATTCTTCTCAAGTGCACATGGAACTTTCTCCAGAATAGATCACATACTGGGTCGCAAGTCAGGTCTCAACCAATACCAAAAGATTGAGATTATTCCCTGAATATTTTCAGACCACAATGCTTTGAAACGTGAACCCAAATACAAGGAAGCATTTGGAAGGAATGCAAACACTTGGACGTTAAAAAACATCCTGCTAAAGAATGAATGGGTCATCCAGAAAATTAAGAGGAACTTAAACAATTCATGCAAATCAATGAAAATGAAAACACATTGGTTCAAAACCTCTGGGATACTGCAAAGGTGGTCCATAGAGGGAAGGACATAGCCATCCAAACCTCTCTCAAAATAAGAAAAATCCCAAATGCAGAAGCTAAACTTACACCTAAAGGATCTGGAGAAAAAACAGAAAATAAAACCTAAACCATGCAGAAGAAGAGAAATAATAAAGATTAGAGCATAAATAAATAAAATAGAAACTAGAAGAACAGTAGAACTGATCAACAAAACCGGAAACTGGTTCTTTGAAAGAATTAATAACATTGATAAACCTCTGGTCAGATTTATCCAAAAGAAAAGAGAAACAACCCATATTAATAAAATCATGAATGAAAGGGAAGAAATCATTACCAATATCAAGAAAAAAGAGATAATTATTAGAACTTATTATCAGGAGATATATGCCAACAAACAAGGCAATCTGGAAGAAATAGATGCATTCCTGGAAACTTATACACTACCAAGACTGAAACAGGAAGAAATAGACAATTTGAACAGACCCACAACCAGCAACAAAATTAAAACAATAATGAAAAACCTCCCCCAAAAAACCAGAATCCAGGGCCAGATGGATTTCCAGGGGAATTCTACCAAACATTTAAAGAAGAAATAATACCTGTTCTACTCAAGGTGTTCCAAAAAAATAGAAATGGAAGGAAAACTTCCAAACTCATTCTACAAGATCAGTATTACTGTGATCCCCAAACCAGGCAAAGACCCTATCAGAAAGGAGAATTACAGACCAATATCCCTGATGAACAAGGATGGCAAAATACTCACCAAGATCCTAGACAAGAGAATCAAACAGTACATTAAAAGGATTATTCACAATGATCAGGTGGGATTTATTCCTGGGATGAAAGGATGGTTCAACATTTGCAAATCAACAAACGTGATAGATCACATTAATAAAGGAAGAGACAAGAACCCTATGATCCTCTCAATATGCAGAAAAATCATTTGACAAAATACAGCATTCTTTCCTGATTAAAACTCTTCAGAATATAGGGATAGAGGGAACACACCTCAATTTCATAAAAGCCATCTATGAAGAGCCCACAGTGAATACCATTCTCAATGACAAACAGCCAAAAGCTTTTCCTGTAAGGTCAGGAACACGACAGAGATGTCCACTCGCACCATTTTTTTTAAAAAATTTAATTTATTTTTTTCAGTTCCAAGATGCATTGTTTATGCCCCACACCCACTGCTCCATGTAATACATGCCCTCCCTAATACTCACCACAAGCTCACCAACCCCCAACCCCCACCCCTCCAAAACCCTCAGTTCGTATCTCAGAGTCCACAGTCTCTCATGGTTTATTTCCCCCTTCAGATTTCCCCCAATTCACTTTTCCTTTCCATTTCCTAATGTCTTCCATGTTACTCCTTATGTTCCACACATAAGTGAAACCATGTAATAACTGATTTTCTCTGCTTGATTTATTTCACTCAGAATAATCTCCTCTAGTCCCATTCATGCTGGTACAAAAGTTGGGTATTCATCCTTTCTGATGGCTGAGTAATATTCCATTGTATATATGTACCACATCTTCTTTATCCATTTGTCTGTTGAAGGGCATCTCAGCCCCTTCCACAATTTGGCGATTGTGGCCATTGCTGCTATGAAGAATGGGGTACAAATGGCCCTTATTTTCACTACATCTGTATCTTTGGGGTAAATACTCAGTACTGCAATTGCTGGGTCATAGGGTAGCTCTATTTTCAACTTTTTGAGGAACCTCCACACTGTTTCCCAAAGTGACTGTACCAACTTACATTCCCACCAACAGTGTAAGAGGGTTCCCCTTTCTCCACAACTTCTCCAACATTTGCTGTTTCTTGACTTGTCAATTTTTGCCATTCTAACTGGTAGAAGGTGGTATCTCAATGTGGTTTTGATTTCTATTTCCCTGATGGCTAATGATGTGGAACATTTTTCTCATGTGTCTGCTAGCCATTTGTATGTCTTCTTTGGAGAAGTGTCTGTTCATGTCTTCTGCCCATTTTTTGACATGATTATCTGTTTTGTGTGTGTTGAGTTTGAGGAGTTCTTTATAGATCTTAGATATCAGCCCTTTGTCTCTAGTGTCATTTGCGAATATTTTCTCCCATTCCATGGCTTGCCTCTTTGTTTTGTTGACTGTTTCCTTTACTGTGCAGAAGCTTTTAATTTTGACAAAGTCCCAAAAGTTCATTTTCACTTTTTTTTTCCTTTGCCTTTGGAAACAGGTCTTGAAAGAAGTGGCTGTGGCCAATGTCAAAGAGGTTACTGCCTAGGTTCTCCTTTAGGATTTTGATAGATTCCTGCCTCACATTGAGGTCTTTTATCCATTTCAGTTTGTCTTTGTTTATGGTGTAAGAGAATAGTCGAGTTTCATTCTTCTATACATAGCTGTCCAATTTTCCCAGCACCATTTAGTGAAGAGACTTCTGACACCAACTATCTGAACTTGGCTAAACTTCACAGGTTAAGAGCACTATCCCTAACAAGACTGCCCTCATTTCTGACATTAGCCATGAATTCCAGGACCGCCCAGACTACCTGCACATCTGGTCCACTGGGTACAAATTCAGAGGTTCCCATAACCCCTCAGGTTCAATAATTCACTAGAATAACTCAGAGAACTCAGGAAAATGCTGTATACATGATTACAGTTTTATTATAAAGGACATAAATCAGGACTTAGACCAAGGACCTAGATGAAGTCCCAGACACAGAGCTCTGTACCCTCTACCCATGTCCTCAGGATGTACCACCCTCCTGGAACAATGCTGTGTGTTTTTTTTTAATTAATTAATTTATTTATTTTTTATAAACATATAATATATTTTTATCCCCAGGGGTACAGGTCTGTGAATCGCCAGGTTTACACACTTCACAGCACTCACCATAGCACATACCCTCCCCAATGTCCATAACCCCTACCCCCCCAACCCCCCTCCCCCCAGCAACCCTCAGTTTGTTTTGTGAGATTAAGAGTCACTTATGGTTTGTCTAACAATTGTGTGTTTAACAAGCAGTACACTCCACTGAGTCCTGGGGTCCAGAGTTTCTATTAGGGGTTTATCCCATAGGCATAATTGATTGAATCCTTGGTCATGAGATTGACTCAATCTCTAGCCCTCTACCACTCTCCAGAGGTTAGGATGATCTCACATGACTGAAAGTCCCCATATTCTAATGACATTGTTGGTCTTTCCAGCATGGCTACTGCCATCCTGATGTATTTAGGGACCACCAGGAGTCACTCCATCAGCATAAACTACAAGGGACCACAAGAAATAACAAAAATACTCCAATTACTGGGAAAATTCCATTCCAGAAACTTACACAAAGGCCAGGCAGATTCTTTGTTAGGAGGGGTGTGTGTAGCTACACGTCTGAATGTTCATGAATGTACACATGCGCTCATCCTCTGTCATCCAAAGAATAAAATTGTATCTTCTTAGCATGCCACGTAAAGTCCTTAATTACTTGGCCTCATCTCACCTTACCAGCTCACTTGCTGCCACACTGAACTCCTCACTATTTCCTGGACATCAAGCCCCTCTATGACTTCCAAGACCCACCTCCCACCTTCATTGCCTAACCCAAGGATCCTTCATAAGGCCTTTTCATGTAAGCTCTCCCCAGGTCCTCTGAGCAGGGCTGATTGTTTGATCTTTTGTGTAGCCAAAGCTCTTTGATCATATTTCTATACTCATAATTAATACTATTACTCTTCTATTTAATTTAATAGTTTTCTCCACTAGAATTTTTTTATTAATTTCTTTTCAGCGTAACAGAATTCATTGTTTATGCACCACACTCAGTGCTCCATGCAATATGTGCCTTCTATAATACTCATCACCTGGATCCCCCAACCTCCCACCTCCCGCCCCTTCAAAACCCTCAGATTGTTTTTCAGAGTCCATAGTCTCTCATGGTTCATCTCCCCTTCCAATTTCCCTCAACTCCCTTCTCCTCTCCATCTCCCTATGTCCTCCTTGGTATTTATTATGCTCCACAAATAAGTGAAACCATATGATAATTGACTCTCTCTGCTTGACTTATTTCACTCAGCATAATCTCTTCCAGTCCAATCCATGTTGATACAAAAGTTGGGTATTCATTCTTTCTGATGGAGGCATAAAACTCCATAGTGTATATGGACCACATCTTCCTTATCCATTCGTCCATTGAAGGGCATCTTGGTTCTTTCCACAGTTTGGCAACCATGGCCATTGCTGCTATAAACACTGCGGTACAGATGGCCCTTTTTTCCCACTACATCTGTATCTTTAGGGTAAATACCCAGTAGTGCAGTTGCAGGGTCATAGGGAAACTCTATTTTTAATTTCTTAAGGAATCTCCACACTGTTTTCCAAAGTGGCTGCACCAACTTGCATTCCCACCAACAGTGTAAGAGGGTTCCCCTTTCTCCACATCCTCTCCAACACACGTTGTTTCCTGTCTTGCTACTTTTGGACATTCTAACTGGTGTAAGGTGGTATCTCAATGTGGTTTTAATTTGAATTTCCCTGATGGCTAGTGATGATGAACTTCAAAGGTAACATGATGTCAATAAAAACGTATCTCTCAATAATCACTCTCAATGTGAATGGCATAAATGCGCCCATAAAATGACACAGGGTTGCAGATTGGATAAAACTACAGGACCCATCCATAGGCTGTCTGCAAGAGACCCATTTTGAACCTAAGGATACACCCAGACTGAAAGTGAAGGGATGGAGAAGCATCTTCCATGCCAATGGGCCTCAAAAGAAGGCCAGGGTGGTGATTCTCATATCAGATAAATTAGATTTTAAACTAAAGACTGTAGTCAGAGATACAAGATACTACATAATTCTTAAAGGGACTATCCACCAAGAAGATCTAACAATTGTAAATATTTTTTTAAGATTTTATTTATTTATTTGTCAGAGAGAGAGAGAGGGAGAGAGAGCAAGCACAGGCAGACAGAATGGCAAGCAGAGGCAGAGGGAGAAGCAGGCTCCCTGATGAGCAAGGAACCCGATGTGGGACTCGATCCCAGGACGCTGGGATCATGACCTGAGCCGAAGGCAGCTGCTTAACCAACTGAGCCACCGAGGCGTCCCTAACAATTGTAAATATTTATGCCCCCAATATGGGAGCAGCCAATTACATAAGAAAACTGTTAATCACGATAAAGAGTCATATTGATATGAATACATTAATAGTAGG
>NW_019154132.1:75017-292232 GCF_002288905.1 Enhydra lutris kenyoni
AACCCGATGTGGGACTCGATCCCAGGACGCTGGGATCATGACCTGAGCCGAAGGCAGCTGCTTAACCAACTGAGCCACCGAGGCGTCCCTAACAATTGTAAATATTTATGCCCCCAATATGGGAGCAGCCAATTACATAAGAAAACTGTTAATCAAGATAAAGAGTCTTGAAATGAATACATTAATTGTAGGAGATCTTAACACACCTCTCTCAGTAATAGACAGATCATCCAAGCAGAAATCAATAAAGAAACAAGAGCATTGAATGACACATTGGACCAGATGGACCCCAAAGATATATACAGAACATTCCACCCTAAAACAACAGAATACTCATTCTTCTTGAGTGCACATGGAACCTTCTCCAGAATAGACCACATACTGGGTCACAAATCAGGGCTCAACCAATAACAAAAGCTTGAGATTATTCCCTGCATATTCTCAGATCACAATGCTTTGAAACTGGAGCTCAATCACAAGGAAAAGTTTGGAACGAACTCAAACACCTGGAAGCTAAAGACCACCTTGCTTAAGAATGCTTGGATCAACCAGGAGATCAAAGAAGAACTTAAACAATTCATGGAAACCAATGAGAATGAAGACACTTCAGTCCAAAATCTAATTGGAAGGGGAGGTGAACCATGAGACACTATGAACTCTGAAAAACAATCTGAGGGTTTTGAAGGGGTGGGGGGTGGGAGGTTGGGGGATCCAGGTGGTGGGTATTGGAGAGGGCACGGATTGCATGGAGCACTGGGTGTGGTGCAAAAATAATGAATACTGTTACACTGAAAAAATAAAAAATTTAAAAAAAAATCTAAGGGATACAGCAAAGGTGGTCCTAAGGGGAAAACACATAGCCATCCAGGCCTCCCTCAAAAAAATTGAAAAATCCTGAATACACCGGCTGTCTCTACACCTTAAAGAACTGGAGAATCAACAACAAATTAAGCCAACTCCACACACAAGAAGGGAAATAATCAAGATTAGAGCAGAGATCAATGAGATAGAAACTAGAGATACAGTAGAATGTATCAATGAAACTAGAAGCTGGTTTTTTGAAAGAATCAATAATATCGATAAACCATTGGCCACACTAATCCAAAAGAAAAGAGAGAAGGCCCAAATTAATAAAATTACGAAGGAAAAGGGAGAGATCACAACAAACACCAAGGAAATAGAAGCAATCATCAGAAGTTATTATCAACAGTTATATGCCAATAAGTTAAGCAACCTAGATGAAATGGATGCATTCCTGGAAAACTATAAACTCTCAAAATTGAACCAGGAAGAAATTGACAACCTGAATAGACTGATATCTAGTACTGAGATTGAAGCAGTGATCAAAAACCTCACAAAACACAAGAGCCTGGGACCTGACGGATTCCCTGGGAAACTTTCAAAGAAGAAATAACACCTATTCTCCTGAAGCTGTTCCAAAAAATTGAAACAGAAGAAAAACTTCCAGACTCTTTCTATGAAGCCAACATTACCTTGATCCCCAAACCAGGCAAAGACCCTACCAAAAAGGAGAATTTCAGACCAATATCCCTGATGAATATGGATGCTAAGATTCTCAACAAGATCCTAGCAAATAGGATCCAACAGCACACTAAAAAGATTATCTACCATAACCAGGTGGGATTCATCCCTGGGTTACAAGGATGGCTCAACATTCACAAATCAATCAATGTGATAGAACAAATCAATAAAAGAAGAGAGAAGAACCACATGGTCCTCTCAATTGATGCAGAAAAAGCATTTGACAAAATCCAGCATCCGTTCCTGATTAAAACACTTCGAAGTATAGGGATAGAGGGAACATTCCTGAACTTCTTAAAATCAATGTATGAAAAACCCACAGCAAATATCATCCTCAATGGGAAAAAGCTTGCAGCCTTCCTGTTGAGATCAGGAACACGTAAGGATGTCACTCTCACCACTCTTGTTCAACATAGTATTAGAAGTCCTAGCAACAGCAATCAGACAACAAAGAGAAATAAAAGGTATCCAAATTGGCAATGAAGAAGTCAAACTCTCTCTCTTCTCCACTTGATTTTTAAAAATATTTCATTTATTTATTTGGTGGAGAGAGACACAGCAAGAGAGGGAACACAAGTAAGGGGAATGGGAGAGGGAGAAGCAGGCTTCCCACTGACAGCAGGGAGCCCAATGCGTGGCTCGACTCAGAACCCTGGGATCATGACCCAAGGTGAAGGCAGACACCTAATGACTGAGCCACCCAGGTGTCCCTCTCCACTAGGTTTTTAAGCCTGTGTATATATTAAAATATGTTTTCCTGGCTACAAGTAACAGAAAAATCTGGATTAGAGCATGGAGATATTTCTAGTTTACTTAAGAAGTCCAGAGATAGCTGAGCCCAAGGTGTTTCAGCCACTCAATAATGCTGTTAAGGACTAGCTTATTTTTGTTCTTCTACTCTACCATGCTTGGAGAGTTGGGCTTTCTACCAAGTGTATAACAAATAAGAGCAACAGCAAAAAGCAAGGTTCTAGCTTGTAGATATTTTTAAGATGAGTGTACTTTACAACTAAACCATATCAAGATGATTTACTATGCCTTAATAGTTTTCATACTTTTAGAGCAAACAAACTTTGATTTAAAAAAAAAAATCTGTTTTTTTTTTTCATTCCATGGGTCAGTGTAAAACAAAGATAATCCATTTTCCATCCAAAAGTGACTTGCACCACATACTTTTTGGCTCATTTCTGGTCTGCTCTTGGAAAAAATATTTCTCAGCCATTTTCTCACTTATAAACAATTTCTTTGGAGATTGACAAGGGAACAGAACAGAATTAAATAGTAAACTTTTGCAAACTTATTTTTTTCAAAGATGCAATTTCTCCCAAACCCTCAACGTGTGGGGCCTTTGTTAAAGTATTTCTTAGGTTTTTAGGCATTGTTGGTTGAATCTCAGCAACCACATTCTAGAAAGCCCAGATTTATGAGCCTTCCTTCTATGATGACTGTGTTAGAAGAAGGGCAAGACAGTAGATGTATATCAGAAATTGTGTCCAAGAAACCAACAGACTAAGGGGAAGGCTTGCACCCCTCCCCACAGTGTCTAAATATAGAAAGGGGCACAGCCGGGCCATGGGTGGTGATATGTGGACTTATTTTCACTTCCCTGCTGCCGGGTGGATCCAAGCCAGTTTCAATGGTTTTGACAATGAAACTCACCTGGGTGTGTGTGGTTTGGCTTTGTTCTTCAGGTTTTGATGTTCCCTAAGGTCAAATTGAAACCCTCAAACTGGTGTCTTATAATAAGCTGACCCGTAATGTAATATAATGTAATGTAATGTAATGTATGTGTAATGTACTGTGTGCTTCAAATCCATGTCAACTGAAATCAGTGGGCTTCTTACAAATAAACAGGACCCACCTCCTTGACCAGCAACATCTTGGAGTCATGAACTAACAAACTGGCCCTTGCGTTCAGTGCTGACTCAGAATGAAGGACATCTCGAACCTCCCCCAAACCCCCATTCACTTTAGACCTTTTAAACCTATTTCCAGTATACAGAGATAATGTAAATCCTTCACATTAATACTAAAATGAAATAATTACAAGTATATATACATATACAAATATAAAACATACCTATGTGTATGTGGACATACACATATGTCCACACATGTTTATGTATGTGTGTTTATGTATATGGTTCTTAATCTCACTTTTTCACTTAACAATACTACTTGTAGGAAAAAGTGAATTGGGGGAAATCGGAGAAGGAGATGAAGCATGAGAGACTGTGAACTCTGAGAAACAAACTGAGGGTTTTGGAAGGGAAGAGAGTGGAGTGATGGGTGAGCCTGGTGGAGGTATTAAGGTGGGCATGTTCCCCCAATTCACTTTTCCTTTCCTTCTCTTAATGTCCTCCATGTTATTCCTTATGCTCCACAAGTAAGTGGAACCATATGATAATTGACTTTCTCTGCTTGACTTATTTCACTCAGCATCCATTTTAAATTTTGACAGCAACTGCCCACCAAAATGGTTGGACAAATTACCTTCACACCAGTTTCACGAAAGACTGCTGTGTAAACTCCACCAATGCCAAATTTTACCAAGCTTTATTGGGTAACAATGGTTTATAGGTAGCCATTTATACTGCATTGTTGTTTTGATTTGCATTTCTTTAATTATGAGCGTTCCTGAAAAATCTGTCCCATGTTTGATGGCTAGTTGCATTTTTATTGCCATGAACAAGCTATTAATAGTCTTTTTGTAATAGAATTATCCACCTTTTTCTTACTGATATGACAGAGTTTGTGGTACAGTTAAGAAAGAATCCTAAGGTCTATCATATGTTGCAAAATTGTATCTTTTGGCTTTGTGATTTTTTATGTAAATTTTTAATTTCTTTTGAAAAGTTAAACAACATTTTCTTTCATTATTTCCTGGACTTCTTCATCAAGATTATTTTTGAAATCAACTATCTTTTCTTAGAACTTACTGTTATGACTAATTGCAATATGTAACACACCTTTTAACAGATGGTAGTTATTAATTCACAAACTCAGTGATTCCTGGGTGATGTTCCTGTGCAGCATTTGGCAGTTGTAGGTGAACTTGTATTCTAAGTATCCCCTTTCCCAAGGGTTACAAAGTCAAATGCCATTAGTTGCCTGTCCTTTTCATCATGTGAAAAGATGACTATTTGAGAAATTAGCCTATTAAATAATTATATAAACATTCATGGTAGCAATGGTCAAGTTTCCTAATTTTTTTTATTATTGTGCAAGATTCATGGGCTGTTACAGTTCTAATTAAACCTACCATTTACCTTATTCAATTGTGGCATCATTTCTTTTTTGTTTAATTAGGATAAAATTCCTTTTGATGAAATTTTGTGAAAGAATGTAATGGCTGTAGAAAATTGATGCTAAACATTTTAAAGATATTTGATGAGTTGGCAGATGAATGGATAAAGAAGATGTAGTATACATATATGATTAATAAATTAATAAATATTAGTCAGCCATAAAAAAGAATGACATCTTTTCATTTGCAAAAAAATGGACAGAGCTAAAGAGTATAATGCTAAGCCATTTAAATCAGCTAGAGAAAGACAAATACCATATGATTTCACTCATATGTGGAATTTAATAAGCAAAACAAATGAACAAAGAAAAAAAGAGAAAGAGAAAAGCCAAGAAACAGGCTTTTAACTATAGGGAACGAACTGATGGTTAAAGAGGGGAGGTGAAGGGGGATGGGTGAAATAGGAGATGGGGATTAAAGAATACACTTGTCCTGATGAGCACTGAGTAATGTATAGAATTACTGAATCACTATATTGTACACCTGAAACTAATAGAACAGCGTATGTTAACTATACTGGAATTAATAACCTAATAATACCTAGTTAATATCTCAGGTAATTGGGGGAGAATTCAAAATGGGATACAAATTATAGCAATCACCTAGCTGTGTAACAGAAGAACAACATAACCATAATAAAGAGATTGAGAAAGAAACCAAAATAATAATAATGGTAATAAAATATACTTAAAATATAAAAAAAATCTTATGTTAAAAAAAGATATTTGTTGTGGATAATGTGGTTATTACATAATGAAAAAATGTTAGTCCTACTTTATAGGTTTCAAAATGAGAGAATTAAAAATATCTAACCTGGGTCCTAAGAATCTCATCACATGTTTTAAAGAACTGAAAGGTATCAGGAATGATTGCAGCTGAAAGTAAAAGGGTTAGAGGCAGTTAGTTAGGTTCTAACAGGATACCTGGAGGCCAGAAAAGGGAAAATCATGGCTGCCTGTCCTGGGAAAGTCAGAAGCCTGTTCTGGCAGCACTCTACAAGAAGCCAATCAAACCAGACAGGCCCAATTGTTGATCCCATGACAGGAAGCCCCTGACCAAATAAGGAAGACATGAAAACCCTGCTTCCAAGAAATCCCTGCCCCAAATAATGAATATCCCTTCTACCAGTTAACAACTGTCAATAAACCCAACACCCCAGAGCATGCAGTACTCTCCTGTTCTCTCTCAAGCTCTCCTACTTTCACATCTCAAGAGTGTACTTTCACTTTAATAAACTTTCCCATTTGTGTTGCTCATCCACTGTATTGTGTTCCTGTTCTTGAATTCTTACTCATGAGGAGACCAAGAAACTTTGGCAACATTCTTGGGTTGAAGCCCCAGGGCCAAGAGTTTTATCAGTCCAGCCAGCAACAACAGAAAACATGGGTAACAATAAGTTGTGTAATAGGGTATTTGTTTGCCAGGGCTGCCACACAAGGCACTACAAACAGTTTATTTACTCAAAGTCTGGAGATTGGAAGTCCAAGATCAAGGTGTCAGCAGCATTGGTTTCCTCTGTGTCTACTCTCCTTGTCTTGTAGCTGGCTACCCCTTCACATGATCTTTCCTCTGTGCCTGAATATTCCTGTGTCTCTTATTGTGTCCAAACTTCCTCTTATTATAAGGACTCCAGCCTTAGGAGTTGGGACAAACTCTAATGGCCTCATTCTAACTTAATTGAACTTATCTCCAAATATAACTATGTTCTGAAGTACTAGAGATCAGAACTTCAAAACAGTATTTAATCACCAAAAAAATTGAAGTGCGGCAATAGGCAGTCCAGCAGCTGGCTCATGAGCTCACCAATATCAGAAACAGCTTTTCTGTGTTCCTTGTTGTCTTTCCTTTATGGTTGCAAGATGGCTCCAGTCTGAGGTCTTCCCTTTGCAATAAAAGAAGAAATAGGAAAAGGTGGTGCCAGAATTTTATGTTGTTTGTTTGTTTGTTTTGTTTTGTTTAGATGGTAAGAACTATCATGCAAGCTTCCTGGTAGACTTCCTTTTCCACTTTAATAGCCAGGACTGTGCCACATAGCTATTCCTGGATGCAAAAGAGCCTGAACAGGCTCAATACTTATGTCTATAGTAGAAGTACAAATGGAAGGAGGAT
The DNA here is from genome assembly GCF_002288905.1 of Enhydra lutris kenyoni. NCBI lineage: Eukaryota > Metazoa > Chordata > Mammalia > Carnivora > Mustelidae > Enhydra > Enhydra lutris. Next base: position 81,976 of record NW_019154132.1, read on the forward strand.
GGGAGTTGGGTTAGCCAACAGTGTTTGCCTCATGGATTCCTCTCTGCTGCTCTGAGCTCATGCTTCCATTTATATATTTATATATAATTTGTGGTTCTGGTGCCTTTTGAGAATGGTTTATATCATACGAATGATTACTGTGGTGAAAACATTTATGACATATCAAAATGGGAAATTGCTCTTCATTCATACCAACACTACATTATTTTTTTTCACTTACATTTACTTTTCCATAATGCTAATGCTTATGTAATAAACATATGTTAATTTTACACTTTCTTTTTTAAAGATTTTATTTATTTATTTGAGAGAGAGAAGGAGAGCACAAGTGAGAGAGCAAGAATGGGGGGGGCAGAGGAAGAGGGTCAAGCAAACTCCCTGCTAAGCAGGGAGTCTTATGTGGTGCTTGTTCATAGGATCCCTGGAATCATGATCTGAGCCAAATGCAGATGCTCAGCTGACAGAGCCACTCAGGTGCCCCAAATTTTACATTTTCAAAAAACAATGGATGTGGGGGGGAAAAATCAAATGACAATAATATAGAGACTTAACTCCCTAGTGAACAAAAAAGATTCCTGGTTTCATTTTTAAACCAATGTGGGAGGGTGAGAATATGAGAAACATACTATACAGAATACATGAACTGATGGGAACCTGAAAGGCCATCTGGTCAAACACCTGTTTTCTATCCATAAGAAAACAAAGACATGGAGACTTCATCAAAGTCAGTCAGCAAATTAGTGTTCAAGTCCCTATGAAAGCCCAGATCTTCCCATTCCAAGTATAGTATTCTCTATCCTAACATATTCTCTTACATGAACTAAAGTGTTGGCTAAATATATTTAGAGACCTGCAGCATGTAGTATAAGTGTTTGACTTCCTTCAAGGAGGGACCTCTTGTTAAGGAGCAGCTCATGGTAGCTTCCTGGAAAGACCTGAGGGCTTGTGGAACTGCTTCTCAGTCCCAGATGCACTGTTGCTCAGGGACTACCTTGAGCTTGGTGTCCTTCATGACCCAGAGCAGGAATTCCACAACAATAAAGACTGCCATTCACAGAGAACTTGCTATGTATGCCAGGCACTCAGTTCCATTGCTTTTAATCTTCACAACAACAATGCAAAGGAGAGTTATTTGCCCCATTTTATTATCATGGTATTTTTAAGGGTTCCACTGTAACCTCCTCAAAGGCATATTGAAATCCTTATATCTCCCACTACCTCAGAATGTAACCTTATTTGGAAATATGGCCCTTGTTCATGTAGTTAGTTAATATGAGGTACCTGGAGTTGGATGGGTCCCTAATCCAATATTTCTGTTGTCCTTAAGAAAAGGAGACAGACATGAGACAGACACATAGGGAAAAGATGGCCATGTGGAGACAGAAGGAATGCCAGGGATTGCCAGAAACCACCAGAATGTAGAAAAGAGAGAGCATATGGTCTTGCTGACACCCTAATTTTAGATTCTTCTTCCAGAACAGGGAGGCAACACATTCTTCTTGCTTATATCTACCCTATTTTTAGTAATTTGGTGTGACAGTCCTTGCAAACTAATACAGATACTGAGGCTCATTAAGTAGAAAGTATGCCCAAATCTATTCAGCCAGAATTTAAATTGAGGTCTTCCTGGTTCAATAAAAGTCATGTTTTTTCTTTCTTTCAAATGAATTGTGAAGGTAGTATGACAGCAAATCCCCAAACACTGCTATGCTGGCAAAGACAAGGGAAGAAGACGAAGGCTCTTTAGAAGAGTGTTCCTTACAAAAGCAAAAATGAACTTTTGGGACTTCATCAAGATCAAAAGCTTCTGCACAGCAAAGGAAACAGTCAACAAAACAAAGAGGCAACCCACAGAATGGGAGAAGATATTCACAAATGACAGTACGAATAAAAGGTTGATATCCAGGATCTACAAAGAACTTCTTAAACTCAACACACACAAAACAGATAATCATGTCAAAAAATGGGCAGAAAACATTAACAGACACTTCTCCAATGAAAACATACAAATGGCTATCAGACACACGAAAAAATGTTCATCATCACTAGCCATCAGGGAAATTCAAATTAAAACCACATTGAGATACCACCTTACACCAGTTAGGATGGATGTCCAAAATTAGCAAGACAGGAAACAATGTGTGTTGGAGAGGATGTGGAGAAAGGGGAACCCTCTTATACTGTTGGTGGGAATGCAAGTTGGTGCAGCCACTTTGGAAAACAGTGTGGAGATTCCTTAAGAAATTAAAAATAGAGTTTCCCTATGACCCTGCAACTGCACTACTGGGTATTTACCCCAAAGATACAGATGTAGTGAATAGAAGGGCCATCTGTACCACAATGTTTATAGCAGCAATGACCATGGTCGCCAAACTGTGGAAAGAACCAAGATGCCCTTCAATGGACAAATGGATAAGGAAGATGTGGTCCATATACACTATGGAGTATTATGCCTCCATCAGAAAGAATGAATACCCAACTTTTGTATCAACATGGATTGGACTGGAAGAGATTATGCTGAGTGAAATAAGTCAAGCAGAGAGAGTCAATTATCATATGGTTTCACTTATTTGTGGAGCACAACAAATACCAATGAGGACATAGGGAGATGGAGAGGAGAAGGGAGTTGAGGGAAATTGGAAGGGGAGATGAACCATGAGAGACTATGGACTCTGAAAAACAATCTGAGGGTTTTGAAGGGGCGGGAGGTGGGAGGTCGGGGGAGCCAGGTGGTGGGTATTATGGAGGGCACGTATTGCATGGAGCACTGAATGTGGTGCATAAACAATGAATTCTGTTACACTGAAAAGAAATTAAAAAAAAAAAAAGAAGAGTGTTCCTTCTTTTCTGAACTTGGCAATAGTGTAGGCAGGCTTGCTTAAAGCAATAACTATTATATAGAATAACCACAACTTCATTGTTCAGCTAAGAAATATTTATCCTAGAAATGCAAATTGAGTTAGAAAAGACTTAATAATAATAATAAATAGTGGCAGAAGAACAGCTCAGGTAAAGCGCTTTGCAAATATCATCTCGTTTATGAGTTCTCACTTTGTGAGACAGACAGGACAATGTTATATTGTCCCCAAGGTAACGCTGTTTCCTGTCATCATTTTCCATATGAGAACGTGAGGCTCAGAAAGGGTGACTTCCTTAAACTGTGGGGCCCCACATGGGATGCCTGGGTGGCTCAGTCAGTTAAGCATCCAGCTTTGGCTCGCATCATGATCCCAGGGTCCTGGATCAAGTCCTGCACTAGGCTTCTTGCTTAGCAGGGAGACTGCTTCTCCCTCTGCCTTCTGCTCTCCCTGCTTGGGCACTCTCTCTCTCTCTCTCTCTCTCTCTCTCTGACAAATAAAGTCTTAAATAGAAAATACTTTATATATTACACACACACACACACACACACACACACACACACACACACACACAAAAGAGAAGGAGGGATCTGAGTTTTAACCTAATGAGTGAACTCTATACCAGGAGCTGCTCTAAGTCATCAGAAGGGCTGAGCTCAGGAGATAGCTTTGAGGTGTGAAATAAGGTCACTTCTGTGAAGACTCACAGACTAAGACCTCAATATCTGCCTCTGGAAAAGACGTATTCATTCTTTCAGACTCTCAGCCTCGGAATCTTTATTAGCCAGGATAACTGGAAGAAAGTAGATAAAACAAATGGGAGGATTGTCTAGGGGGACCTAGATTGAGGGATAGAGAGATATAGGTAGACACAGGAGGAAGAAAAGTAGGAAGTGAAAGTGATGTCCTCCTCTCACTGCTGGTATGTACATATTTATTCATTTATTTATTTTTTAGAATGCAACTTTCCTTTTTTATTATTATGATCAATTAGCCACTGTATAATACATCATTCATTTTTGATGTAGGGTTCAATGATTCATTGGTTGCATATAACACCCAGTGCTCATCACGACATGCATATTGAAAAATAAGTAGTCTATAAATATTATGCAGTCATCAGAAAGGATGAATACCCAACTTTTGTATCAACATGGATGGAACTGGAGGAGATTATGCTGAGTGAAATAAATCAAGCAGAGAAAGTCAATTATCATATGGTTTCACTTACTTGTGGACAATAAAGAATAACATGGAGGACATTAGGAGAAGGAGAGGAAAAGTGAATTGGGGTAAATCGAAGGGGGAGATGAAGCATGAGAGACTGTGGACTCTGAGAAACAAACAGGGTTTTGGAGAGGAGGGTGGTGGGGAGATGTGTGAGCCTGGTGGTGGGTATTAAGGACGGCACATATTGGATGGAGCACTGGGTGTGGTGCATAAACAATGAATCTTGGAACACTGAAAAAATAAAAAAAAAAATTTTTAAAAAGAAAGAACTAGGTTGACCCATTAAATAGTATTTCCAATGTATTTAAATGTAGAGTTCTGTTTTACAAAGGCTTTGTATTTAATTTGCATACAATGTTTAACTTGGGAGTCCTTTGTGTGACTGGATAAAATATTTGATCAATTCCACTATTAAAAGTAATAATGAGGGGGTGCCTTGGTGGCTCAGTGGGTTAAAGCCTCTGCCTTTGGCTCAGGTCATGATTCCAGGGTCCTGGGATCAAGTCCCACATTGGGCTTTCTGCTCAGCAGGGAGCCTGCCTCCTCCTCTCTCTCTGCCTGCCTCCCTGCATACTTGTGATCTCTTGTCTGTCAAATAAATACATAAAAATAAAAAAAAATCTATCAAATAAATAAAATATATTTTTTAAAAGTAATAATGAGAAAAAATAAAAATAAATAGTCCATAAATGTCCTCTCTTTTCAAAGTATCTGATGTTTGTTGCTTGGAATATTGGGGAGCTGTGTCTTATTAGCACTTTATGTGCCTTTTCAATGTATCAGTAGGTTGTTTCCAAATTCTTTCTCAGAAATTCATGATTATCAAGACAATCTCATTCTTATGTTCTCTACCCTTTTCCATAGTAAACCCAGCTCAGCCTCAGAGGTCTTGGGGTCTCTTCCAAAACCATGATATGTGAACACAAATGTTGATCAGTGAAAAGAAATAGTTTCCCATTCAAAAAAGAGAGGGAAAAAAAGGGAAAGTGAAAAGATTTGGGAGACTTCCTCTGGTGAGTTGATTTCCCTCCATCTGTTGTGCTCTCCCTCTCTAGACATTTTTCATTTCTTCCGTTTTTTCAGACATCACAGAACAGAAAAGAAACTTATCTCATCTAGAACAAGGCACCCACCCACACACTGAAGACTGTAAGAGGGAGTGTGGTTAATCATTTCACAGAGAGAGAAACATTTCTCTGGAGAAAGCAAAGAGAGAAGAGGTTGAACTCTTTGCAGATTTACAAAATAAAATTAGATAATTTGTATTCATCCATAAGCCCAAGCGAGAAAGAGAAGTATTGAAAGAACAGCTACACAGAATATCCTACCAGTCTGGGTCTTTCATCACCCCATTGCCCTTCTCCATTTTTCTGGAAACCCAGATTTTGAGGGAACTTTTTAAGGAATGGTTATGGGGAAAGGGGGATCTAGAAAAAACTGTTAGAATCAAGTAGGAGTTTTGCATTTATAACCTTAAACCTGTGTGGACAACAAATAGAACTTTCCTTCTATAACTAGAATCGATTTTTCTTTGTGTCTATTTCACAATGCCAACAATAAGTTGGCAAAAACTTATTTTCAGCCAAGCCAGGCCTCTAACCCCTTCCCACCCACAGGCTTCTGCTTTAGAATGAAAACCAAGCTTTCTTCTTATGGGCCTGTACAACTCTGGACCACACTCAGGTATACAGAAAAATCCCTCTGTTGTTGGCTGTTGGTGCCTTGGCTGGAACACCATGAGCAGCATACGGTCATCTTTCCAGACACACCATTTTTATTTTTGCTTTATTGGTAATTCTCTTTCATCCTGTGGCCATCTCTCACTCCATATTGCCACTGTACTAGGAGTCATCTAGAGCTTCAGAGGAAAGTTATGCACAACATAAAAGGCAGTGAGAACCCTATGCCTGTGTTGCTATTTGATCCTACAAGGAGAAGAAAAGTTCTTAAGTTGCTGCTAACCTATTGGGTTTTTTAAAACATTTTTTATAATGGTATGTTAGTCACCATACAGTAGTACACTGTTAGATTTTCATGTAATGTTCATGATTCATTGTTTGTGTATAATACAGTGCTCCATGCCCTCCTTAATATCCATCACTGGGCTGACCCAATGCCCACTCCCTCCTCTCTAAAACCCTCAGCTTGTTTTCCAGTGTCCATAGTCTCTCATGGTTCACCTCCCCTTCTAATCCCCCCCCTTCATTTTCCCTCTCTTCTCCTAATTGTCCTCCATGCTATTCCTTATGTTCCACACATAAGTAAAACCATATGATAATTGTCTTTTTCTACTTGACTTATTTCATTTAGCATAATCTCTTCCAGTCCCATCCATGTTGATGCAAAAGTTGGGTATTCATCCTTTCTGATGGCTGAGTAATATTCCATTGTATATATGTACCACATCTTCTTTGTCCATTTGTCTGTTGAAGGGCATCTCAGCCCCTTCCACAATTTGGCGATTGTGGCCATTGCTGCTATGAAGATTGGGGTACAAATGGCCCTTATTTTCACTACATCTGTATTTTTGGGGTAAATACTCAGTACTGCAATTGCTGGGTCATAGGGTAGCTCTATTTTCAACTTTTTGAGGAACCTCCACACTGTTTCCCAAAGTGACTGTACCAACTTACATTCCCACCAACAGTGTAAGAGGGTTCCCCTTTCTCCACAACTTCTCCAACATTTGCTGTTTCTTGACTCAATTTTTGCCATTCTAACTGGTAGAAGGTGGTATCTCAATGTGGTTTTGATTTCTATTTCCCTGATGGCTAATGATGTGGAACATTTTTCTCATGTGTCTGCTAGCCATTTGTATGTCTTCTTTGGAGAAGTGTCTGTTCATGTCTTCTGCCCATTTCTTCACGGAGTTATTTGTTTTTTAGGCATTCAGTTTGAGAAAGTCTTTATAGGTCTTGAATACCAGCCCTTTATCAGAAATGTCATTTGCAAAGATCTTCTCCCATTCTGTGGGTTGTCTCTTAGTTTTGTCGACTGTTTCCTTTGTAGTGCAGAACATTTTGATATTGAGGAACTTCCAAAAGTTCATTTTCACTTTTGTTTTCCTTGCCACTGGAAATGTGTGTCTTGAAAGAAGTTGCTGTGGTTGATGTAAAAGATGTCAAAGGAATTAAGGAGTCAATCCCATTTACAATTGCACCCAAAACCATAAGATACCTAGGAATAAACCTAACCAAAGAGGCAAAGAATCTATACTCAGAAAACTATAAAGTACTCATGAAAGAAATTGAGGAAGACACAAAGAAATGGAAAAATGTTCCATGCTCATGAATTAGAGCAAATATTAGATTAGATTAGATTAGATTAGAAAAAATATTGTGAAAATGTCTATGCTACCTAAAACAATCTACACATTTAATGCAATCCCTATCAAGATCCCATCATTTTTTTTTTTCAAAGAAATGGAACAAATAATCCTAAAATTCGTATGGAACCAGAAAAGACCTCAAATATTGAAAAAGAAAGCCAAAGTTGGTGGCATCACAATTCCAGATTTCAAGCTCTATTACAAAGCTGTCATCATCAAGACAGTATGGTACTGGCACAAAAACAGACACATAGATCAATGGAACAGAATAGAGAGCCCAGAAATAGACCCTCAACTCTATGGTCAACTAATCTTTGACAAAGCAGGGAAGAATGTCCAATGGAGAAAAGTCTCTTCAATCAATGGTGTTGGGAAAATTGGACAGCCACATGCAGAAAAATGAAACTGGATCATTTCCTTATCCCAAACACAAAAATAGACTCAAAATCAATGAAGGACCACAATATGAGAAAGGAATCCATCAAAATCCTTGAGGAGAACACAGGCAACCACCTCTTCGACCTCAGCCATAGCAACTTCTTTCTAGGAACATCGCCAAAGGCAAGAGAAGCAAGGGCAAAAATGAACTATTGAGACTTCATCAAGGTCAAAAGCTTTTGCACAGCAAAGGAAACAGTCAACAAAACCAAAGACAACTGACAGAATGGGAGAAGATATTTGCAAACGACATATCAGATAAAGGGCTAGTGTCCAAAATCTATAAAGAACTTACCAAACTCAACATCCGAAGAACAAATAATCCAATCAAGAAATGGGCAGAGGACATGAACAGACATTTCTGCAAAGAAGACATCCAGATGGCCAACAGACACATGAAAAAGTGCTCCATATCACTCGGCATCAGGGAAATACAAATCAAAACCACAATGAGATACCACCTCACACCAGTCAGAATGGCTAAAATTAACAAGTCAGGAAATGACAGATGCTGGCAAGGATGAGGAGAAAGGGGAACCCTCCTACACTGTTGGTGGGAATGCAAGCTGGAGAAACCACTCTGGAAAACAGTGTGGATGTTCCTCAAAAAGTTGAAAATAGAGCTACCCTATGACCCAGCAATTGCACTACTGGGTATTTACCCTAAAGATACAAACGTACTGATCCGCAGGGGCATGTGCACCCAAATGTTTATAGCAGCAATGTCCACAATAGCCAAACTATGGAAAGAACCTGCATGTCCATCAACAGTTGAGTGGATAAAGAAGATGTGCTAGATATATATAGATAGATATATCTATATCTATATCTATATCTATATCTATCTATCTATCTATCTATCTATCTATCTATCTATATATATTGCAGCCATCAAAAGAAATGAAATCTTGCCATTTGTGACGATGTGGATGGCACTAGAGGGTATTATTCTTAGCAAAATAAGTCAATCAGAGAAAGACAACTATCATATGCTCTCCCTGATATGAGGAAGTGGAGATGCAACATAGGGGGTTTGGGGGGTAGGAAAAGAATAAATGAAACAAGATGGGATTGGGAGGGAGACAAACCATAAGTAACTATTAATATCACAAAACAAACTGAGGGTTGCCTGGGGGAGAGGGGTAGGGAAAGGATGGTGTGGTTATGGATATTGAGGAAGGTATGTGCTATGGTGAGTGCTGTGAAGTGTGTAAACCTGGTGATTCACAGACCTGTACCCTGGGGCTAATAATGCCTTATATGTTTATAAAAATTTTTTTAAATAATCAAAAAAAAATAGACAAAGACTCCACTAAAAAAGAGAACTACAGGCCAATATCCCTGATGAATATGGGTGCAAAGATTCTCAATAAAATACTAACAGTATATTAAAAGAATCATTCACCAAGACCATGTGAGATTTATTCCTGGCTGCAGGGTGGTTCAAAATTCACAAATCAATTGACGTGCTACATTATATCAATAAACAAAAGGATAGGAACCATATAATCATTTCAAGAGATGCAGAAAAAGCATTTGACAAAGTATAATTTCCATTCATACTAAAAACCCTCATCAAAGTAGGGACAGAGGGAACACACCTCAACATAATAAAGGCCATATACAAAAATCTTACAGCTGATATCATTCTCAGCAGGGGAAAACTGACAGCTTCCTATATGGTCAGTAACAGACAGGGATGTCCACTCTTACCATTCTTATCATAGTACTGGAAGTCCTAGCCACAGCAATCAGACAACACAAAGAAATGAAAGACATCCAAATCAGCAGGGAAGAAGTCAAACTTCCACTATCTGCAGATGACATGACACAACCCAGAAAATTCCACCAAGAAATTGCTGGAACTGGTGCAAGAATTCAGTAAAGTCACAGGATACAAAACCAACATACAGAAATCTGTTGTATTACTATACAGCAACAATAATGAAGCAGCAGAAAGAGAAATCAAGGAATATATCCCATTTATAATTGCACCAAAAAACCATAAAACCTAACCAAAGAGGTAAAAATCTTACTCTGAAAACTATAAGACACTGATGAAAGAAATTAAAGATGACACAAAAGTGGAAAAATTGTCCATGCTCATGAAGTGCAAGAACAAATACTGTTAAAATGTTTATATTATCCAAAGCAATCTACACATTTGATGCAACCCCTACCAAAACACCCCCAGCATTTTTCACAAAGCTAGAACAAACATCCTAAAATTTGTTATGGAACCATAAAAGACTCTGAATAGCCAAAGCAATCTTGGGCTAAAAAAAAAAAAGAAAAGAAAAGCTGGAGGCATCACAATTCCAGATTTCGAGTTACATTATAAAGTTGTAATGATCAAGATAGTATGGTACTGGCACAAAAACAGACTCTTAGATCAATGGAACAGAAGAAAAATCCCCAGAAATCAATCCACATCTACATAGCCAATTAATCTTTGAAAAAGTAGGGGAAAATATCTAATGGATAAAAGATAGTCTGTTCCACCAATGGTGTTGGGAAAACTGGACAGCCACATGCAGAAGAATGAAACTGGACCACTTTCTTACACCATACATAAAAATAAATTCAAAATGGATGAAAGACTTACATGTGAGATAGGAAACCATTAAAATACTAGAGGAGAATACAGGTAGTAACCTCTTCAACATTGGCTATAACAACTTCTTACTAGATATGTCTCCCGAGGCAAGGGAAACAAAATAAAAAATGAACTATTGGGACTTCATAAAGACAAAACTTCTCTGCACAGTGAAGGAAACAAACAAAACAAAAAAGGCAACCAACTGAATTGGAGAAAATATTTGCAAATGACAGGTCTGATAAAGGGTTAGAATCAAAAATATATAAAGGACTTATGAAAATCAATGCCCAAAAAACAAATAATCCAAATAAAAATGTGCAGAAGACATGAATAGACATCTTTCCAAAGAAGATATATAGTTAACAAACACATGAAAAGATGCTCAACATTACTCATAATCAGGGAAATACAAATCAAAACTACAATGAGCTATTACCTCACACCGTCAAAACAGCTAAAACTAACAACACAGGAATTAACAAACTTTGGTGAGGATGTGGAGAAAGGAAAACCCTCTTACACTGTTGGTGCTAATGCAACCTGGTGCAGTTACTCTGGAAAACAGTATGGTGGATCCTCAAAAAGTGAAAAGATTAAGTACCCTATGATCCAGCAGTTGCATTACTCAGTATTTACCCAAAGGATACAAAAATATTGATTTGAAGTGATGCATGTAGCCTGATGGTTACAGCAGAATTATCAATAATAGCCAAATTATGGAAAAAGCCCAAATGTCCTTAAGTGATGAATGGATAAAGAAGATGTTGGTGTGTACATTGTCTATATATATTGCATGCATATATATGAATGGTAACTGAGTACATTTACATACATATATGTATAGAAACATGTTATACACAAATACATATATGTTACACATATATTATATACGTATATATTAAATAATGGTAACTCCAATCAGTTACTACTCACATATATATGTATCTCTGTGTGTGTATGTGTATAGTATATATACGTGTGGTGTATGTATATATATATATATATATATATATATATATATATATATAGTGTGTGTGTGTGTGTCTATATATATATATACAGAGTATACATACACACACACACACTGAGCCATGAAACAGAACTAAATCTTCAGATTTGCAACCAAGTGCATGGAGCTAGAGAGTATTATGCTAGGTGAAATAAGTCAGTCAGAGAAAGATAATACCATATGATTTCACTCATATGCGGGATTTAAGAAACAAAACAGATAAACATAAGTAGAAAAAAAAGAGAAATCATAATAAAGACTCTTAACTATAGAGAACAAATTGAAGTTTGGTGAAAGGGGGTGGGTAGGAAGATGGGTTAAATGGGTGATGGCTATTGGTGAGGGCACTTGGGATGAGCACTGGATGTTGTATGTAAGTGGTGAATCACTAAATTCTACACTTGAAACTATAATTACACTCTATGTTAACTAATGGGGAATTTAAATAAAAACTTAAACAAGGAAAGTCTTTGTCTAATAAATCTCTCACTTGGTCTTTCTCAGTAATCATTTCTGTCAATTCATTTGTACCTCTGAATGAGTCAGACTTTCTTGGTTTTTACTTTTTTTTTGTATGCCCTATAATTTTTAAAAACTGGACATTTGAATCTTTTCATTGGGTAACTATTGAAATCAGAAGCAGAAGAAAGAAAGGCAGACTAATTTTTGAAATATTGAGTGCATTGGGGCACATGTCACACACTCTGATATTTTCATGTCACTTTTATTGCTGGAAGTTATATATGAAATGGGATAAGACACTTACCTTATTTTTAAAATATGTAGTTGTATAATAGATTTTTGAAGTTCATGAGAATATTTTCTGAAACCTTTTCATTTCTCCAAACTTGCAAATATATTTGTATCATAGCAGTTGAATTTCTTTTGAGGCAATTTCATAAAGAACAAAACTTTGTATTTATGGTGATGAATACAGTATAACCAAACCCAAATGATTTGGATACTGATCATTGAGTAAATACATCGATCAACTAAGTGAGTTCATTCTATACATTATGAGATAGAAATGATTCAAATTTGCCTCAGCAAAATTACACATGCTATATGTCAAAAACCTTTAGTGTCCCTCGTGTTGAATATTTAAATGTCATGTTACTGCTTTAGACCATAAATGGTATTTGTATTCTTTATTTTAGTTCTTTCTACTTCGCTCTCCTTCCCTTCATCTTTCCCTTCTTCTCCTCCTCCTCCTTCTTTTTCCTTCTTCTTCTTCTTCCTCTTCTCCCCCTCCTTCTCCTCCTCTTCCTCTTCCTCCCCACTCCTCCTCCTCTTCTTCTACCTCCTCTTCCTCCACTGCCTCCTTCTTCTTCATCTTCTCTCTCTCTCTCTTTCTTAAAGCAAAATATCTAAATTTCTCACTTAGATTTTGTCATTGTGTTTAATAAAAAAAAGATATCACAGCCTTAATGAAAGATGATAGAAGTCCTATAAATTGTACATAAGATTATACATACATATCATGTCCTAGACATTGAGATATTTGCATGTCTATTTACCCTGCCCATGCAGTATAATCATCCAGGGAGCTTTTCAAAACACAGATAACCAGGTCCAAGCTGAGACCTGCTCAACTGGTCACCAGTGGGGTCCTGTGCTTATAGCTACCTCATAAGCCACTTTTATACCATCACCTTATTCTCATCACAACACTAAGCCATAGTTTTCTCTGTGCTATACTCGAGGAGACTGGCTTACCTTAGTTACTTTCCAAGGGATACATGCCTACTGAATGGAGTTACGATTATTTAAACTCAAATCAATTTGATGCCATAGCCTATTTCATTTCCACTCTGCAGTAAATTAGCAATTTTTCTATTCCAAATTCCACAAAATTCAACCTTTGTAGGTTTTTTTTTTCCTCTCTTTCACATGATTTCTTCCTGGTATCTTTTGATGCACTGTTTTGTTTAAATGGAAAAATATATCAAGAAATTCATTTTTGTGGCTGAATAATATTCTGGGGTGTGTGAGTGTGTGTGTGTGTGTGTGTGTGTGTGTGTGTGTGTGTGTGTGTGACACATCTTCTTTATCCATTTATCTACTGATGTATACTTGGGCTGCTTCCATCATTTCACTATTGTAAATAATGCTGTTTTTAGATTTTTTTCAATTAGTGTTTTTACATTTTTTTAGGTAAATATCCAGTAATGCAATTACTGGATCATACAGCAGTTATATTTTTAACTTTTTGAGGAATCTCCATACTGTTTTCCAGAGCGGCTGAACAGTTTGCATTCCCACCAACAGTGCAAGAAGAATCCTTTTCCTCCACATCCTCACCAACACTTGTTTCTTGTGATTTTGATTTTAGCCATTCTTACAGGTGTGAGGTAATGTCTTACTGTACTTTTATTCAGCCATAAATAGAATGAAATCTTGCCATTTGCATTACATGGGTGGAGCTAGAGAGTATAATGCTAAGTGAAATAAGTCAGTCAGAAAAAGATAAATGCCATATGATTTCACTCATATGTGGAATTTTAGAAACAAAACAAATGAGCAAAGAAAAAAAAGGGGGGGAAACAAACCATGAAGTAAACTCTTATTTATAGAGAACAAACTGATGGTTACCAGAGGGGAGATTGAAGGCGGGGGGATGGTGAAATAGGCAATGGGGATTAAGGAGTGTACTTGTTGTGATGAGCACTGGATGATGTTTGGAATATTGAATCACTATTTTGTGCACCTAAATCTAACATAACACTGTATGCTAACTACACTGGAATTAAAATTAAATTAAATTTTTAAAAAAGAATTTAACTTGTGTAAACCTTCCTTATTTTTTTGTTTGCTCCACTTTCATTTCTGTAATACATTTTTTAGTTTTATTGAGATATAATTAACATACAAGATTAGTTTCAAGTGTACAAGATAATGAACTTATATATGTATATGTTGCAAAATGATCACCATAAAAAGTTTAGTTAACATCAATCACCTCACATAGTTACAAATATTTTTTCTCATGATGAGAATTTGTAGGATTTACTGTCTTGGCAACTTTCAAATATACAATACAGTATTGTTGAATATAGTCAACATGCTGTATATTATATCTTGAACTTATTTATCTTGTAACTGGAAGTTTGTACCTTTGACCAACTTTATTTCCAGCAGCCCCACCAACTGCCTCTGGTACCCATCAATCTGTTTTCTGACTCTCTAAGTTCTATTTTTGAGGGATTTTTTTAGATTCCACATGTAAATGAAATCATACACTACTTATATTTTTCTAACTTATTTCACTTAGCACTATGCCCTCAAGGTCTATCCAAGTAATCACAAGTGGCAGGAGTTTTTTATAGCTAAATAGTAGTCTATCACATATGTGTGTGTGGGTACATATGTATGTGTATATATATACATATATATATATAATATTTCTTTATCATTCATGCATCAATGAACACCTAGGTTGTTTCTATGTCTTGGCTATTTTTTGTTTGTTTATTTTTATTTTTTTATTTCTTTTCAGCGTAACAGAATTCATTGTTTTTGCACCACACCCAGTGCTCCATGCAATATGTGCCCTCCTTAATACCCACCACCTGGCTCCCACAACCTCCCACCTCCTGCCCCTTCAAAACCCTCAGATTGTTTTTCAGAGTTCATAGTCTCTCATGGTTCACCTCCCCTTCCAATTTCCCTCAACTCCCTTCTCCTCTCCATCTCCCTATGTCCTCCATGTTATTTGTTATGCTCCACAAATAAGTGAAACCTATAATTGACTCTCTCTGCTTGACTTATTTCACTTTTGTAGCAACATGGACGGGACTGGAAGAGATTATGCTGAGTGAAATAAGTCAAGCAGAGAGAGTCAATGTCTTGGCTATTTTTTTAAAACTTTATTTTTTCAGTGTTCCAAGATTCATTGTTTATATATCACACCCAGTACTCCATGGAATACATGTATGTCTTGGCTATTTTAATACTACAATGAATATGGGGATGGAGCTATCTTTTTGAGACAGTGATTTCATTTTCTTCAGATAAATACCCTGAAATGGAATTGCTAAATCATATAATAGCTCTATTTTTTTTTATAAACATATATTTTTATCCCCAGGGGTACAGGTCTGTGAATCGCCAGGTTTACACACTTCACAGCACTCACCATAGCACATACCCTCCCCAATGTCCATAATCACACCCCCCTCTCCCCCCTCCCCCCATCAACCCTCAGTTTGTTTTGTGAGATTAAGAGTTACTTATGGTTTGTCTCCCTCCCAATCCCATCTTGTTTCATTTACTCTTCTCCTACCCCCTTAACCCCCCATGTTGCATCTCCTCTCCCTCATATCAGGGAGATCATATGATAGTTGTCTTTCTCCGATTGACTTATTTCGCTAAGCATGATACCCTCTAGTTCCATCCACGTCGTCGCAAATGGCAAGATTTCATTTCTTTTGATGGCTGCATAGTATTCCATTGTGTATATATACCACATCTTCTTTATCCATTCATCTGTTGATGGACATCTAGGTTCTTTCCATACTTTTGCTATTCTGGACATTGCTGCTATAAACATTCGGGTGCACATACCCTTCGGATCACTACGTTTGTTCTTTAGGGTAAATACCCAGCAGTGCAATTGCTGGGTCATAGGGTAGTTCTATTTTCAACATTTTGAGGAACCTCCATGCTGTTTTCCAGAGTGGTTGCATCAGTTTGCATTCCCACCAACAGTGTAGGAGGGTTCCCCTTTCTCCGCATCCTCGCCAGCATCTTTCGTTTCCTGACTTGTTAATTTTAGCCATTCTGACTGGTGTGAGGTGATATCTCATTGTGGTTTTGATTTGTATTTCCCTGATGCTGAGTGATATGGAGCACTTTGTCATGTTTCTGTTGGCCATCTGGATGTCTTCTTTGCAGAAATGTCTGTTCATGTCTTCTGCCCATTTCTTGATTGGATTATTTGTTCTTTGAGTGTTGAGTTTGCTAAGTTCTTTATAGATTTTGGACACTAGCCCTTTATCTGATATGTCGTTTGCAAATATCTTCTCCCATTCTGTCAGTTGTCTTTGGTTTTGTTAGCTGTTTCCTTTGCTGTGCAAAAGCTTTTGATCTTGATAAAATCCCAATAGTTCATTTTTGCCCTTGCTTCCCTTACTTTGGCGATGTTCCTAGGAAGATGTTGCTGAGGCTGAGGTCGAAGAGGTTGCTGGCTGTGTTCTCCTCAAGGATTTTGATGGGTTCCTTTCTCACATTGAGGTCCTTCATCCATTTTGAGTCTATTTTCGTGTGTGGTGTAAGGAAATGATCCAATTTCATTTTTCTGCATGTGGCTGTCCAATTTTCCCAACACCATTTATTGAAGAGGCTGTCTTTTTTCCATTGGACATTCTTCCCTGCTTTGTCAAAGATTAGTTGACCATAGAGTTGAGGGTCTATTTCTGGGCTCTCTATTCTGTTCCATTGATCTATGTGTCTGTTTTTGTGCCAGTGCCATGCTGTCTTGATGAGGACAGCTTTGTAATAGAGCTTGAGGTCTGGAATTGTGATGCCACCAACTTTGGCTTTCTTTTTCAATATTCCTTTGGCTATTCGAGGTCTTTTCTGGTTCCATATAAATTTTAGGATTATTTGTTCCATTTCTTTGAAAAAAACGGATGGTACTTTGATAGGAATTTCATTAAATGTGTAGATTGCTTTAGGTAGCATAGACATTTTCACAATATTTATTCTTCCAATCCAGGAGCATGGAACATTTTTCCATTTCTTTGTGTCTTCCTCAATTTCTTTCATGAGTACTTTATAGTTTTCTGTGTATAGATTCTTAGCCTCTTTGGTTAGGTTTATTCCTAGGTATCTTATAGTTTTGGGTGCAATTGTAAATGGGATGGACTCCTTAATTTCTCTTTCTTCTGTCTTGTTGTTGGTGTAGAGAAATGCAACTGATTTCTGGGCATTGATTTTCTATCCTGACACTTTACTGAATTCCTGTACAAGTTCTAGCAGTTTTGGAGTGGAGTCTTTTGGGTTTTCCACATATAGTATCCTATCATCTGTGAGGAGTGATAGTTTGACTTCTTTGCCGATTTGGATGCCTTTAATTTCCTTTTGTTGTCTGATTGCTGAGGCTAGGACTTCTAGTACTATGTTGAATAGCAGGGGTGATAATGGACATCCCTGCCATGTTCCTGACCTGAGCAGAAAAGCTTTCAGTTTTTCTCCATTGAGAATGCTATTTGCAGTGGGTTTTTCATACATAGCTTTGATAATATTGAGGTATGTGCCCTCTATCCCTACACTTTGAAGAGTTTTGATCAGGAAGGGATGCTGTACTTTGTCAAATGCTTTTTCAGCATCTATTGAGAATATCATATGGTTCTTGTTCTTTCTTTTATCAATGTGTTGTATCACATTGATTGATTTGCAGATGTTGAACCAGCCTTGCAGCCCCGGAATAAATCCCACTTGGTTGTGGTGAATAATCCTTTTAATGTACTATTGAATCCTATTGGCTAGTATTGGTGAGAATTTTTGCATCTGTGTTCATCAAGGATATTGGTCTGTAGTTCTCTTTTTTGATGGGATCCTTGTCTGGTTTTGGGATCAAGGTGATGCTGGCCTCATAAAATGAGTTTGGAAGTTTTCCTTCCATTTCTATTTTTTGGAACAGTTTCAGGAGAATAGGAATTAGTTCTTCTTTAAATGTTTGGTAGAATTCCCCCGGGAAGCTGTCTGGCCCTGGGCTTTTGTTTGTTTGGAGATTTTTGATGACTGTTTCAATATCCTTACTGGTTATGGATCTGTTCAGGCTTTCTATTTCTTCCTGGTTCAGTTGTGGTAGTTTATATGTCTCTAGGAATGCATCCATTTCTTCCAGATTGTCAAATTTGTTGGCATAGAGTTGCTCATAGTATGTTCTTATAATTGTCTGTATTTCTTTGGTGTTCGTTGTGATCTCTCCTCTTTCATTCATGATTTTATTTGGGTCCTTTCTCTTTTCTTTTTGATAAGTCTGGCCAGGGGTTTATCAATCTTATTACTTCTTTCAAAGAACCAGCTCCTAGTTTCATTGATTTGTTCTATTGTTTTTTTGGTATCTATTTCATTGATTTCTGCTCTGATCTTTATGATTTCTCTTCTCCTGTTGGGTTTAGGGTTTCTTTCTTGTTCTTTCTCCAACTCCTTTAAGTTTAGGGTTAGGTTGTGTACCTGAGACCTTTCTTGTACTGCTATATATTTTCCTCTCAGGACTGCCTTTGTTGTGTGCCACAGATTTTGAACTGTTGTGTTTTCATTATCATTTGTTTCCATGAATTTTTTCAATTCTTCTTTAATTTCCTGGTTGACCCATTCATTCTTTAGAAGGATGCTGTTTAGTCTCCATGTATTTGGGTTCTTTCCAAATTTCCTCTTGTGATTGAGTTCTAGCTTCAGAGCATTGTGGTCTGAAAATATGCAGGGAATGATCCCAATCTTTTGATACCGGTTGAGAC
This sequence comes from Enhydra lutris kenyoni, assembly GCF_002288905.1. Taxonomy (NCBI): domain Eukaryota; kingdom Metazoa; phylum Chordata; class Mammalia; order Carnivora; family Mustelidae; genus Enhydra; species Enhydra lutris. The sequence goes on from NW_019154132.1 coordinate 100,904, forward strand.
CTGATTTAGGACTGAGGGTATGATCTATTCTGGAGAATGTTCCATGCGCACTAGAGAAAATGTGTATTCTGTTGCTTTGGGATGAAATGTTCTGAATATATCTGTGATGTCCATCTGGTCCAGTGTGTCATTTAAGGCCTTTATTTCCTTGTTGATCTTTCGCTTGGATAATCTGTCCATTTCAGTGAGGGGAGTGTTAAAGTTCCCTACTATTATTGTATTATTGTCGATGTGTTTCTTTGATTTTGTTATGAATTGGTTTATATAGTTGGCTGCTCCCACATTAGGGGCATAGATATTTAAAATTGTTAGATCTTCTTGTTGGACAGATCCTTTGAGTGTATAGTGTCCTTCTATTGAGTGTATAGATCCTTGAGATATAGTGTCCTTCCTCATCTCTTGTTATAGTCTTTGGCTTAAAATCTAATTGATCTGATATAAGGATTGCCACTCCTGCTTTCTTCTGATGTCCATTAGCATGGTAAATTCTTTTCCACCCCCTCACTTTAAATCTGGAGGTGTCTTCGGGTCTAAAATGAATTTCTTGTAGGCAACATATAGATGGGTTTTGTTTTTTTATCCATTCTGATACCCTGTGTCTTTTGATTTGGGCATTTAGCCCATTAACATTCAGGGTAAATATTGAGAGATATGAATTTAGTGCCATTGTATTGCCTATAAGGTGACTGTTATTGTATATTGTCTCTGTTCCTTTCTGATCTACTACTTTTAGGGTCTCTCTTTGCTTAGAGGACCCCTTTCAATATTTCCTGTAGAGCTGGTTTGGTGTTTGCAAATTCTTTCAGTTTTTGCTTGTCCTGGAAGTTTTTAATCTCTCCTTCTATTTTCAATGATAGCCTAGCTGGATATAGTATTCTTGGCTGCATGTTTTTCTCGTTTAGTGCTCTGACTATATCATGCCAACTCTTTCTGGCCTGCCAGGTCTCTGTGGATAAGTCTGCTGCCAATCTAATATTTTTACCATTGTATGTTACAGACTTCTTTTCCCGGGCTACTTTCAGGATTTTCTCTTTGTCACTAAGACTTGTAAATTTTACTATTAGGTGACGGGGTGTGGACCTATTCTTATTGATTTTGAGGGGGGGTTCTCTGAACCTCCTGGATTTTGATGCTTGTTCCCTTTGTCATATTGGGGAAATTCTCTCCAATAATTCTCTCCAATATACCTTCTGCTCCCTTCTCTCTTTCTTCTTCTTCTGGAATCCCAATTATTCTAATGTTGTTTTGTCTTATGGTGTCACTTATCTCTCGAATTCTCCCCTCATGGTCCAGTAGCTGTTTGTCCCTCTTTTGCTCAGCTTCTTTATTCTCTGTCATTTGGTCTTCTATATCGCTAATTCTTTCTTCTGCCTCATTTATCCTAGCAGTGAGAGCCTCCATTTTTTATTGCACCTTATTAATAGTTTTTTTTTTATTTCAACTTGGTTAGATTTTAGTTCTTTTATTTCTCCAGAAAGGGCTTTTATCTCTCCCGAGAGGGTTTCTCTAATATCTTCCATGCCCTTTTCGAGCCCAGCTAGAACCTTGAGAATCGTCATTCTGAACTCTAGATCTGACATATTACCAATGTCTGTACTGATTAGGTCCCTAGCCTTTGGTACTGCCTCTTGTTCTTTTTTTTTGGTTTTTTTTTTTTGTGGTGAATTTTTCCGCCTTGTCATTTTGTCCAGATAAGAGTATATGAAGGAGCAAGTAAAATACTAAAAGGGTGGCAACAACCCCAGGAAAATATGCTTTAACCAAATCAGAAGAGGTCCCAAATCGTGAGGGGGGAGAAAGGGGATAAAAAGAGGTTCAGAAAGAAAAAAAAAAGAAACAATTAAAAAAAAGAAAACGAATAAAGAAAAAATATAAAAAAGAAAAGAATATATATATATTAGATAAACTAGTTAAAAAATGTTAAAAAAGAAAAGTGTAAAAGCTAAAAAAAATTTGGCAGAAGAAGAGAAAAAAAGTGAAAAAAAAATTAAATTAACTGCAAGGCTAAAGAATCATGGGGAGAAAGCCATGAGTTCCGTGCTTTGCTTTCTCCTCCTTTGGAATTCCGCTGCTCTCCTTGGTATTGAAACTGTACTCCTTGGTAGGTGAACTTGGTCCTGGCTGGGCTTCTTGTTGATCTTCTGGGGGAGGGGCCTGTTGTAGTGATTCTCAAGTGTCTTTGCCCCAGGCGGAGTTGCACCGCCCTTACCAGGGGCCGGGCTGAGTAATCCGCTCGGGTTTGCTTTCGGGAGCTTTTGTTCCCTGAGCGCTTTCCGTAGAGTTCCGGAGGGCGGGAATGAAGATGGCGGCCTCCCGGCCTCCGGCCCGGAGGAGCCGAGATCCCGGGGCCCCACTCCTCAGTGCGCCCTCAGAGAACAGTGCCCAATTACTCCCGTCACCCTGGCCTCCGGCCACGCTCCGAATTGACCGAGCCTGTGACCGGTTCAAGGTAACCCCGAGCTTAGAGCTCACTTCTCGGCTCTGTCTCTGTAGCCGGCTTCCCTGTTCTAATACGTGTAAGCTCTGTGGCACTCAGACACCCCCGATCCTTCTGTGACCCTGCGGGACCTGGGGCCACGCTGACCCTGCGTGGGCTTCACCCCGGTTAAGCCTCTGGAGCGATGTCCCTCAGCGGAACAGACTTTTAAAAGTCCTGATTTTGTGCTCCGTTGCTCCGAGGCTTGCCGGGAGCCGGCCCTTCCCCCCCGCAGTCTATCTTCCCGTCGCTTTGGATTCACTTCTCCACCAGTCCTACCTTTCAGAAAGTGGTTGATTTTCTGTCTCTAGAATTGCTGTTCTTCTTCTCTTTGATCTCCCGTTGGATTTGTAGGTGTTTGCAATCTTTAGATAAGCTATCTAGCTGATCTCCCGCTACCTGAAGTAGTCTCAGCCTGCTACTTCTCCGCCATCTTGACTCCTCCACTCAATAGCTCTATTTTTAATGTTTTGATGAACCTTCATACTGTTTTCCACTATGTCTGTAGCAATTTATATTCCCACCAATAGTGAACAAAGGTTCCTTTTCTTAACACCCTTTTCATCATTTGTTATGTCTTGTCTTTTTTTTTTTATGTCTTGTTTTTTTTTAAGACTTTATTTATTTGACAGAGATCACAAGTAGTCAGAGAGGCAGGTAGAAGTTGGGGGGGGTGGGAAGCAGGCTCCCTGCTGAGCAGAAAGCCCGATGCGGGGCTCGATCCCAGGACTCTGAGATCATGACCTGGGCCGAAGGCAGAGGTCTTAACCCACTGAGCCACCCAGGCGCCCCTTTGTCTTGTCTTTTTGATGACACCCATGCTATCATGTGTGAGATGATAGCTCATTGTGATTTTGATTTGCATTTCCCTCATGATTCGTGATATTGAGCATCTTCTCATGTATCTGTTGGCTATCAGTATGTCTTCTTTAAAAAATTGTCTGGTTTTTTATTCATTGTTTGTTCAGATTTTTATGCTATTTAGTTATAAGAGTTCAATACATATTTTATAAGACTGACACGCTACCTACTGCGCTAACAAGGCACCTTATATTTTAGATATTAACTTCTTATCAGATGATTTACAAATGTTTTCTCCCATTCTGTAGTTGCCTTTTCATTTTGTTGATGGTTTCCTTTCCTATGCAGATGCTTTTTTAGTTTGACATACTCTTGTTTATTTTTGCTTTTGTTGCCTTTGCTTTTTGTGTAAAATTTAAAAATAATTATTATAAAAACGGATGTTAAGGATCTTATCCCCAGTGTTTTCTTCTGGAAATTTTATGATTTTAGGTCTTGTGTTCATTATTTAATACATTTTGAGTTTATTTTTGTAGATGGTGTAAGATAGGGATCTGGTTTCATTCTTTTGTTTACAGCTGTCCAGTTTTTCCAACACCACTTATTGAACAGACTGTCTTTTTCCACAGTATATTCTTGGCTCCTTTGTCATAAATTAACTGACCACATCTCTATGGGTTTATTTCTGGGGTCTCTAGTCTGTTTGCTTGATTTATATGTCTGTTTTTATGCCAGTGTCATACTGTATTGATTATTATAGCTTTGAATTATAGAGTGATGCCTCCAGCTTTGTTCTTTTTCAAGATTGCCTTAGCTATGCAAGATCTTTTGTGGATCCATATAAGTTTAAGATCGTTCTATTTCTGTGAAAAATGTCATAGAAATTTTGATAGAAATTGCATTATATCTGTAGATTGATGTGGGTAGTATAAACATTTTAAAAATATTAATTCTTCCAATTCACGAGCATAGTAAATCTTTCCATTTATTTGTGTCTTCTTCAATTTCTTTTACAAATGTCTTACAGTTTTCATATACAGGACTTTCACCTCTTTAGTGAAGTTTATTCATAGATGTTTTATTATTTTTGATGAAACTGTAAACAGAATTGTTCTGTTAATTTCTATTTGTGATAGCTCACTGTTAGTATATAGAAATACAACTGGTTTTTGCATATTGATTTTGTATCCTGTAACTTTACTTAATTTATTCTAGATGTTTTTCAGTGAAATTTGGATTTTCTATATGTAATATCATGTTATCTGCAAATAGATACCATTTTACTTCGTCCTTTCTAATTTAGATGTATTTTCCTCCTTCCTTTCTTCCCTCCTTCCTTTATTCCTTTTTTTTTTTTTTCCTTTCTTTCTTTTTTCTTCTTTCCCTAATTGCTCTGGCTAGAACATCTGATACTATTTTGAATAAGAGTGCAGAAACAGGCTTCCTTGTCTTGTTCCTGCTCTTAGAGGAAAACCTTTTAGCTTTTCTCCATAGAGTATGATGTTAACCATGACCTTGTTTATGGCTTTTATTATGTTGAGGGGTTATGCTTTTTAATTGTTGAAGGATGGCTTGTGCTGGGGATGAACCTACAGTGTAAACTTAGGGTCTTCTCAGGTCTTGTCTGAATCTGCTTCTTTCTCTGGGCATGTGGGATAACTTTCTAAATTCTCCCATATAAGCAGTTGCTTTTGAATATCCTAATCCTTAAATGTCCAACAAGCCTTTCTCTGAAAGCTGCAAAACTTCAAATAGACTCCAGAGTTCCAAAATATTTTTGCCAGACAAGAATCTGCCAACAAAATTGTTGTCTAGGTAGATATACGACTTTCTGGAGCTTCCTACTCCATCATCTTTCCTGATGTCTCCCTATACTGAATTTTAGAAGAGCTCATAATCAAGAATGTTCTTTGAATTAGCACATTAACTTTAGTCCTTATTAAATGAGTTATATAAGATGGTAATATCAATTTAATTTAGTGATAATGCAATATTCCAATCTCATTTTGAAAAACTTCTGCTACTACATTGTGTTGGCCATTATTATCACATAATAAAATCATTACATAACCAACTAGTCAGAATTTTAATTTTTACATGTCTTTCATCCATATTTACTTTGTAAATGTAACTGGAATCTCTTGGTTAAAGGTCCATCTCATAATTACCATTTCTAAGAACAGTCCCCAAACACAGATAGGCTTCCAGGGTTAGGACTTATCTGCATAAATGTCACTGACCTCAGAGCCATAGTGAATCAACCCAGGGGCAGGCATCTGACCTAACCTGAGCCAAACTGTTTCTTCTGGGGTTTAAAATCTGGAAGTAAGAATACAAAGATGAGGAGTTTTTAGAGGAGAATCATATTACTATAGCATCCAGGGAGAGAAGCTTCACAAATTCCTGATGATCAAATCCTTAGAGACATACTGGGTATTTCTCTTCTCTCAGTTGCTTTATTTTTCTTTTGATTCTGTAGATGGTCCATTGTTCACTGCCTACCCAAAAACCTCCTTTGTTCTTCTTTGCTTAAAAACCCCATATACTTCCCATGATGGTTTCATGAGATGACTTTCCAGACAATATAATTTATCTGTATCAGATACTATATTTTTCATCCTTTCTTGCAAAAGAAAAAAAAAGTGTCCATACAATCCAATTCTAATCAAGGATGCATAAGAGGAATTTGGAGGAGGGATTCTGAAATAGCTCTTCCTCTTCCTTCCGGCCTTCAATACAGACATAGTGCCTGGAACTGCAGCAGGAACAGCAGAAAGCTAAGACATTAAAGATGGTAGAGAGGAAGTCTGCCTGTCAACACCTTGACTTCAGCCCAGTAAGACCCATGTCAGACCTCTAACTTACAGAACTGTAAACTAATAAATGTGTGTTGTTTTAAGCCACCAAGTTTGCAGTAATTTATTAAAGCAGGAATAGAAAACTGATACATATATAGTAACATCTTAGTAAATTCAGTTCATCTCTGCTAGAACTGAAAGAATCTTCAGTAATTCAATAATACAGACTTGTAAAATTAAACTCACATATTCTCTGAATTAAAAATAAAATATGTTTTCCCAAATTCTCAGCTATGTGCCTGGATGTGCCCACTATTGTCTTTCCTTTGTTAGTCCTTACTCTAAAGAGACAAAGATACTTCTACATTGCTATGTGTTGTTCTTCATAATTAGATCTAGAGTTATGTTTCCTCTTTATTGCTTCCTCCACCAACTTAGATGAACTCAGCCAAGCAAAGGCAAATATTTAGCAGATGTTGTCCTTTTAGCAGAATTAAAGTCACAGTAGATATCTAGAAATGTAAGTACATGAAATAAAAAAAAAAAACAAAAAGTTCTAAGTCTGATTCTTTTAATCAGTTCAACATATAGGAACTTCGTTAATATTATTAAGCATTTAAAATAATTTTATTATTAAAATAGTTTTTAGTATTCCATGTGGGATTGTATGATTATCTAAAATGAAATACAAAATAGCAAGTAAATATGCATAGTACAGAAAGAATTCACACTAGAGTAATGGCTGTGTGAAGCCACTCTGCCTCGGTACAAATAACATTCCTTCCACTTACTCAGCACATGATGATGAGGATATACCTTCTCTTAATTTCTCTTAACTCTTAATTCCCAATTAAAACAGAATTATAGTACCTGAATCATAAAGCTGTAAGTATTAAACAAGTTAATATATTTAAGGCACTTAGAAGAGTTCCGGCCTATAGCAAATACTTGACAAATATTATTATTTATTACCGTTCATTGAACATCTTATGAAGAAAATATTTTAAATAAATATTTCAGATATCTTTAATGACTTTATCATCCTGAATTGGCAAGACTCTTTCATTTTACATTTGGACATCATTAAGAAATATTGTTGCCAAAACAGTTGCTTTCTTATTGGCTATGATACTTTCAGCTGCAACAACATAAAACTCAACTAAGTGTGCTTAAACCTATAGGAAATTTATTGTTTATCCAATAATTCTAGATCCTTTAACTGTTCATATAAATTTTTAGAACCAGCTTATTGTTTTCTATAAGGAATCAGGGAATATAAATGGGATTTATATTGCATCTATAGAGCAAGTTGGGGGAGATTTTACATTTCAACAATATTGAGTTTTTAAATTCATGAACATGGTATACTTTCCCATTTAGTCTTTAATTTCTCTCACTAGTATTTTGTTAATTTTAAACACATAGACCTTACACATATTAGATTTATATCTATGTATTTCATGTTTATTGGAGCTATTATAAGTGGCAGGTGGGTGGGGATGGATTAAATTAGGTAACGGGGATTAAGTGTGCACTAAGTGATGAATATTGGCTGTTGTATGTAAGTTTTGATCACTAATGGTGAGTATTGGCTGTTGTACATAAGTGTTCAATCACTAAATTATATGTTAACTGGAATTTAAATAAAACCAAAAAATATAATAATAATATATGTTGGGACGCCTGGGTGGCTCAGTTGGTTAAGCAGCTGCCTTCAGCTCAGGTCATGATCCCAGCGTCCTGGGATCAAGTCCCACATCGGGCTCCTTGCTCGTCAGGGAGCCTGCTTCTCCCTCTGCCTCTGCCTGCCATTCTGTCTGCCTCTGCTCGCTCTCTCTCCCTCTCTCTCTCTCTGACAAATAAATAAATAAAATCTTAAAAAAAAAATAATATAGGGCGCCTGGGTGGCTCAGTGGGTTAAGCCGCTGCCTTCGGCTCAGGTCATGATCTCAGGTCCCTGGGATCGAGTCCCGCATCGGGCTCTCTGCTCAGCAGGGAGCCTGCTTCCCTCTCTCTCTCTGCCTGCCTCTCCATCTACTTGTGATCTCTCTCTGTCAAATAAATAAATAAAAATCTTTAAAAAAAAAATAATAATATATGTTAAGGAAAAAATGGCAATATTCTTTAAAATTTAAATATCCATTATTTCATTGCTATTTTATAAAAAATGTTATTTTCATATTGATCTTGTAACCTGTGGATTTGTTAAATTCACTTACTAGTTCTAGTGATTTTTTTTATATTAAGATTCTCTATATAAGTAATCATCTCATCTATGGAGATGGTTGTATTTCTTTATTTATTTACTTATATATTTTTTAAGATTTTATTTATTTATTTAACAGACAGAGATCACAAGTAGGCAGGGAGAGGGGGGAAGCAGGCTCCCCGCTAAACAGAGAGCCCAATGCGGGGCTCGATCCCAGGACCCTGGGATCATGACCTGAGCCAAAGGCAGAGGCTGAAACACTGAGCCACCCAGGTGCCCCTATTTCTTTCTTTTCAGTGTCTATTCTTTCTCCCCCTGCCATTTCTTGATACATTGACTAGAATCTCTAGTATGATGTTGAATAGGAGTGGTCAGAGTGGACATACTGGCCTTGTTCCTGATCTTAAAGAGATAGCATTTAGTTTTCACCATTAAGTATGAAGTATAGCTATATACATACATACACACATATCTTTCTCAGGTTGAGAAAGTTCCCTTGTATTCCTAGTTTGCTGAGCATTTTATCAGCAATGGATGTTAGATTGTGTCAAATTTTTTTCCTTAGATCTATCCAAATGGTAATTCTTTTTCTTTATTGTATTGAAATAGTGAATTAGATTGTTTGACTTTCCAATATTGAACAACATTGCATTCAAGGAATAAATCTCACTTGGTCATAATCTATTGCTTTTTTACATATAAGTAGATTTTACTTACTAACATTTTGTTCAGGATTTTCACAAATATATTCCTGATAAAATTGGTCTGTGGTTTTCTTTTCTCATATTGTCTTTGTCTGATTGTGATGCCAAGGCAATATTGGCTTCACAGGATGTGAATGTGGATAAAAATTATATAAATATTTTGACTATTTTAGGTTACTATGTGTTACCTCCCTTGACTAGAATTTAAATTCTTCAAGGATAACAGTTTTATTTTCTGGGTTTCAAGCCAAAGCTTTAGTTCCATAGGGCAGAAGGGTTTGGGTGGGACTCATGATTTTCCCAATGGCATTGCTCCCCTCCTCTATGTCTGTACCACCACAAGAGGCTCTTTCCAATCTTCTGCCTGTCTTAGCTTCTAATCTCACCAGTGAGAATCTGGTGAAAATCTGTGGGGAAGAGCCTGTGAGTGGGTACAAATTTTCATATGATTTGGGTGGCACTCACACTAGTTTATACCTGGATTCTAGCATCTGTCAGAAAATATTTACCTCTTACTTCTATGGTATCTGACATCTTTTCCTGTCATATTCTACCATTGATTGGGCAAGTGCTTGTATCCAATTTATCCTGGAGAAGACTTGCCTTCCTTTGAATTTGGGGCTACTTAGTTAAACTAAGACTTCAGGTGTCTAAGAGGTTCGAGAAAAGTTACAAATATATAGTTTATCTAGCTCTTGCCTATTTGAGTGAGAACAATACTCCTTATTTTCTATATACCCAGAACTTCTAATCTTTGTACTTTCTTATATCTTTTATTTATTTATTTATTTATTTATTTTAATTTTTTAAATTATATATATATTTTTAATCTCTTTTCAGCGTAACAGTATTCATTGTTTTTGCACCACACCCAGTGCTCCATGCAATCTGTGCCCTCTCTAATACCCACCACCTGGTTCCCCCAACCTCCCACCCCCCGCCCCTTCAAAACCCTCAGATTGTTTTTCAGAGTCCATAGTCTCTCATGGTTCACCTCCCTTTCCTCAAGAAATTAAAAATAGAGCTTCCCTATGACCCTGCAATTGCACTACTGGGTATTTACCCCAAAGATACAGATGTAGTGAAAAGAAGAGCCATCTGTAACCCAATGTTTATATCTTTTTTTTAAAATATTTATTTATTTATTTATTTGACAGACAGAGATCACAAGTAGACAGAGAGGCAAGCAGAGAGAGAGGAGGAAACAGGCTCCCTGCTAAGCAGAGAGCCCAATGCAGGGCTTGATCCCAAGACCCTGGGATCATGACCTGAGCTGAAGGCAGAGGCTTAACCCACTGAGCCACCCAGGCACCCTTGTACTTTCTTATATCTTTTTTGTTAAGATTTTATTTATTTATTTGACAGAGAGAGATCACAAGTAGGCAGAGAGGCAGGCAGAGAGAGAGGGGGAAACAGGCTCCCCGCTGAGCAGAGAGCCCGATGCAGGGCTTGATCCCAGGACCCTGGAATCATGACCAGAGCCGAAGGCAGAGGCTCAACTCACTGAGCCACCCAGGTGCCCCTACTTTCTTATATCTTAATTAATACACAATGAAATAGAATTTTAAATGTTTGTATTGAAGACCTTTCTATTTGGCCTTACAAGTGCATAGGTTTTTCTATTGTAATAAAAAAAAAAGTGCATAGTACCTTATCTTTATTATTATACAATCTACATTAGGAACATTATTTGAACAACAGTGTAACCACACAGTTTTCAGAAGGGACTTTTAGGTGGACTGAGAGCCATCTTTCAATGAGGTTTTCTCTATTTTATATTACTGGAAGCTAAAAGTCCAAGACCAAGGTGGCAGCAGGGTTGGTCCTTGGTGAGGTCTCTCTACTTGGCTTGTAGATGGCCACCTTCTCCCTGTGTCCTTACAAGGTCTTCTGTGTGTGTGTCCTAATCTTCTCTTCTTATAAGGACAGCACTCAGATTAGGGCCACCCAGATGACCTTATTTTACCTTAATCACCTCTGTAAAGACCCAATTTCCAAATATAGTCACATGCTGAGGTACTGTGATGGTACTGTGGGTTAGGGCATTAACATATGAAGTTTGGAGAGCACAATTCAGCTCATAACCCTCCTTAACTACAGCTCCAATCAGGTGGCCCACTGCCATGGCTCCAACTTCTAGTAGGCTCCAAGCATTATAGTTTTCCTCTCCATGATCCAGACCTAGGGATGACAACAGCTTCCCACTATCTTAGTCTCCTGCTGCCTCAGCAGTTATCTTGGGTTCTGTTAACCTTGACACACCTTTCACTAAGAAAATCTTCATTTCAGTTACTTGAACAATCTGACTGTTCAATCTGATTGGATACTATTTCCTGCTGAGATAGTGTTCTAGCACCTACTCTGTGGATACCCTTATCAACTTCTCTCTCCTGCTTCCAATGTGCTGCACATTGTATGGCAACTCTCTGACTCCTTGTCCATGTACCCTATGGAACTGCAAATTCCTTTGAGGTAAAAACCAGGCCTTTTCATTTTTGTATGTTTAGGGCTTAGCCTGGTATCTGTTGTATAGTACATGCTAAAAAATTGTTGTACAATTAATTATTGACTAATGACTCACTTCCTCCCAATCCCGCCATCACTCTCTCTCCAGGATTATTTTATAGAACCCTAATACAACATCTCTAGGCTATGGAAACAGATTTCTAGTGGATCTTACTGTTCCACCTTCAGTACTAATAACAGGTTAATCTTCCTAATAAATGATTCTCAGAGGGATGTAGCATTCAATACAACCACACTCAACCTTAACCTACCTTCAATTTCTCATTCTCCTACTATGCCAATAACTACCACCCACTTTCCAGCTGCCAGCCTTTGTGCTATTGCTCACATGCTTCCCTCCACATGACGCAGCTGTTACCCCTTTGTTTTCAGCTGGAATCTTAACAAGCCTTTGAGGTATGGATGTTCACAATATCACTATATCATGGGTATTATAAAAATTACAAAAGCAGTTTGAATTAGGAGCAGGGTTTAAAGTCCTGAAGGCTTTAAGTTGTGTCATGGATTTACCTAGTTTCCAGGTGGTGGGAAGGTAGGGAATCCCAGAGAATGGGCCTGGTTAATGAGAGGGAAACCTGAAACAGCAAATAATTTCTGCTATTGCTTATCTGTGTGGCCCTAGGAAAATCACTTAACGTTTTGGTGCCTTAGTAGCCAAATACCTTAGACTAGAATCTGACGCTAGTCAAAGGTACTTTGAGTTCTATAATTTTATTTTCTTTAATATAAGCCAAATATGATTGCTGATTAAGCTCACTATCAACCATCTATCTCTTGATGCCAGGTTTTCCTCAAGAAGTATAGAAGAACAGGTTTCACTTCACAAGATTAAATATTTCACATATATGTAGATGTATATCTATATATATATATATATATATATCTTTTACTTATTTGCAAATTCTCTGAAGTCCAGTCTTCCCTTGAAGATGGTACCTGTGAGAATTTGAATCAGTTTTGACAACCGAGAATCAGTTTGACTTCTAAGCAAGAACATATTCTGGCACTGCCCTTATTATATCTAGACATAAGGCACATGCATCACTCCCTATATCACCACACTTTTAGAAATTACACTTTATGAACCAAGAGCTTCAAAATGTGGCATTAAGACAGGCAATCTTATATTCCTAGCTCTAAATAACCAAAGTCATTGTGCTTGAAACACACGTGAGTATATATGTTTATAAAGAACTTGCATTCTCTTGCACAATACACAAAGATAGACTCAAAATATATGAAATACCTCAATGTCACACAGTATTCCATCAAAATTCTAGAGGAGGACATTGGCGGTAACCTCTTCAACATCAGCCACAGCAACTTCTTTTAAGACACGTCTCCAAAGGCAAGGGAAACAATAGTGAAAATGAACTTCTGGGAGTTCATCAAGATAAAAAGCTCCTGTACTGCAAAGGAAACAGTCAACAAAACTAAGAGACAACCCATGGAATAGGAGAAGATCTTTTCAAATGACATTTCTGATAAAGTGCTAGTATCCAAGACCTATTAAGACCTTCTCAAACTGAATGTCCAAAAAACAAACAATCCAGTCACAAAATGGGCAGAAGACATGAACAGACACTTCTCCAAAGAAAACTTACAAGTGGCTAACAGACACATGTAAAAATGTTCATCATCATTAGTCATCAGGGAAATTCAAATCAAAACCACCTTGAGATATCACCTTACACCAGTTAGAATGGCAAAAACAGGCAAGGCAAGAAGCTACAAATGTTGGAGAGGTTGTGGAGAAAGGGGAACCCTCTTACACTGTTGGTGGGAATGTAAGTTGGTATAGCCACTTTGGAAAACAGTGTGGAGGTTCCTCAAAAAAGTTAAAAATAGAGCTACTCTATGACCCAGCAATTGCACTACTGGGTATTTACCCCAAAGATATAGATGTAGTGAAAAGAAGGGCCACATGCACCACAATGTTAATAGCAGCAATGTCCACAATAGCCAAACTGTGGAAAGAGCAGAGATGCCCTTCAGCAAATGGATAAAGAAGATGTGGTCCATATATATAATGAAATATTACTCAGCCATCAGAAAGGATGAATACCCAACTTTTACATCAACATGTGTGGGACTAGAGGAGATTATGGTGAGTGAAATAAGTCAAACAGAAGAAGATAATTATCATATGGTTTCACTTATTTGTGGAACATAAGGAATAGCATAGAGGACATTAGAAGAAGGAAGGGAAAAATTGAAGGGGAGGAGAGAATCAGAGGGGGAGATGAATCATGAGAGATTATGAACTCTGGGAAACAAACTAAGGGTTTTAGAGGGGGGTGGGGTTTGGGGGGATGGGTTAGCCCAGTGATGGCACATATTGCATAGAGCACTGGGTGTTATATGCAAACAATGAATCATGGAACACTACATCAAAAACTAATGATGTACTGTACGGTGACTAACATAACATAGTAAAAAAAAAAAAAAAGAAGAAGCAGAAGAACTTGCATGCCATAAATAAGGAAATAAGAGCCAATTAAGACAGTTCCATGAGTGCCTTTCTCTAAGTTCTCAAAGCAAATTTTGCAAATTCAAAGTATACCACAGTACATGGAAATTATTTATGTATGAGACCTTTCCCAAAAACTTAATAAATAAATGTGAGTTTAGAATGGGCCAGTTTTTTTATATTTCTGTATCCTTGGCTTCTGGCACAATGCCTAGAATATAGGCTTTCAATAAATGTTGGTTGAATAAATAAATAAGACGCCTCGATGCTTGGAGATGGGGAACGTGTACAAGGACATCCAAGACCATGTCACCTGGAGACCAGTAACTGGACTAAGGGGTGGTAGGCAATGAGGGGATTTAGGAAGTGGAAGATGATGATTCATTTATGAGATAGTTTCTAGGAAAATATTCAAATGGAACCTAAGACAACTTTTGACTTGTTTTGGGAAAGATCAAAATGTATTTTTCTCTAGGGAGAAATACTGACATTGACTTTTCTTCAGTCAATATTTCCTTCTAGAAAGTATCAGTTGCCCATTACAACCCTTTAGGAGAGCCAGTTCTTGCTTAGTGTGCAGCTTTCAGAGCTATGAACAAACTGCCTGGCCCTTCCCAGTAATGGAAGGCAACTGTTTCTTGTTAACATTAAACACATAGATCTATTTTTAAATAAAGAAGAAGATGCTTAAATGAAAATTAAGTATTTGTTCTCATTTCAAATTAATTCATATTTCCCCAAAATACAGCATAGCTGTAGGGTAACTAACTATCTTGGGTTGCTCAGGACTAAAGGGCTTCCTGGGACACAAGACTTTCAGTCATAAAACCAGGAAAATCCTGGGAAAACTGGGACAAGTTGGTCACCCCACATGATCGATGCTTATGCCTACTTAGAGAACCAAACTCTTCCCTCTTTTTATGTGATCATTAAATATTTTAGAAAGAAAGTTAAGACAAACAGAAAGAGACTGATGCAAACAAAAACCATATATTTCTTTAGGAAATAGGTAAAGAAGGTTAAGAGATTATTATCTTAACTCTGTGGAACTATTATACTTAATAACTGGAAGTGAACATGGTCTGTTTCAAAGTAGTTCTGCAACCATTTGATTAGATATTTCACCTCTGCAGTCCTAAAACAGACAGCTCTGTAAATCTGGCAATCAGATTCAACACTTACACTGATTATAAATCTCTAGATTTGCTATTACTCAAGAAAAGAAAAACCCACAAACCATACCTTTATACCAAAAAAAAAAGCTTCATATCATGGTTTGAATAAAATAATTACAATGCAGAGAGCTTCCTGCTCCACTTGTTTGGTTGTTGTGACTACAACAAAAATCGTGAGATTTTAAAAGCAAAAGTTCATTTTAAATTGTACATATCTTAAAAAGCATTGCAGTGAGCATGCATTGAAAATAGCCACATATCACACTGCCTTATATATCATTTATCTAATTATCTTGCTAACCATCTACTGTGCTAGCCCCTCTGTTATTGCCCACAAAAACCTTGACAAGCAGGAAGAGGAACTGCCATTTAAAAATCACAAAGTTTTCTATCTGTAGAGATAGATTTCATATCACTTTCAAGACAAACTATGCCTTTGATAGGGAAAAAGCAACTTCATGGACCCTTCAATTACAAGAGAGATAGAGCACTCCCTTGTATTCCTGAGCAGATTAGAGGAGACACTGATGTCATTTTAAAGGCAAATATAAATGCTTTTAGATTGAGACACTGTTCTAGTCTGTTTGGTATGCAAGTTGTGTATCAATGAAGTAGGGAAAGCTTTGCCTTAGACTATCTTGCCCTTTCTTAGGGCTTTGAAATTCCTTTGAACTGAATGTACCCCATGCTGCAACGGCTTGAATTTCTCTACAGCTGTTATTCTTGCTTTAGTCACTTACACAGACCTGAAGTTGAAGCTCTGCATAGACAAGGCACACAGGTGTGAACGAGATGGTGAAAAGTACAAGTCTACCAGTGCTTGAAGGGTGCTGGTCTTTGAATAACACAACGTGGCTATAGCTGAGGTCTTGGCTGGGTTGGGGAGTGGGTGGAGTTTAGGGGGCAAAGGAGAAAAGAAGGTAGTCTCCTGCAGAACAAGTTTTTATTGGGGAAATACAAGCACCTTGGTGTGGATAGGAAAGAAGATGCTGGTCTGTAGTCTAGCCCAAGCAGCTCTTTATGTATGATGGTTTTCTCATAATTCACAGGGTTTTAAAGATGAGTGACTAATCAAAATAATGATAAATAATTAACAAATGTAAAATCCAACAGAGTGTTAAATAATGACACCATTATGTCATATGAAATGGACTTCCCCTCTCATGACAAGTGAAATTTCTCTTGGGACATTCCATTCTTTGAGGAAACCCCCTCCTCTCTCCAGCCCCCTACCCAAACTTTTTGAAGAATCTTCAGACCTAGTTCTATTTCTGTTTCACACACAAAAAAGGATGAAACAAACAAATAAAACTAACCAACACAAAGCTCTTTACTAGAGAAAAACCTTAAAGTAACATTTAGCAGATAGATGTTATATTTGCTGAGGAGAGCTGCTCTTGACCAATCATTCTTCAGAGCTGTAGCTTCCCTTGACATCTTCCTTTCTATCTTCACTTCTGGGTGGCCCCAGGCCCTTGAAGGCATATGAAGAAGCAGAAGTGTGCCTTTAAGAGGATGACTGGCCATGCAGGTGTCATAAATGCAGATAGATGTGATCCTCTGACCACGGACACTTAGGGGCCATCCCACTTCCCACTAGATATAAGGCCATGTGGTCACTTTGAATAGGGCTTTATGAAAATTTAGAGGCCAGCAATATAGTACTACATAGAAGGTAACTGGTCAGGGCTCCCGGGTGTATCTCTTCATACCCAAGTGAGTTAGGGTAAGAAAGCAAGGCCCAAGCCATATCTTATATCAGTACTGTCAGGCAGATTAAAAAGACAATTATTGTAGGGCACCTGGGTGGCTCAGTCATTAAGTGTTTGCCTTCGGCTCAGGTCATGATCCCAGGGTCCCAGGATTGAGCCCCGCATCGGGCTCCCCGCTCGGCGGGAAGCCTGATTCTCCCTCTCCCACTCCCACTCCCCCTGCTGTGTTCCCTCTCTCACTATGTCTCTCTCTGTCAAATAATAAATAAAATCTTTTTAAAAAAGACAATTATTCTACTGAATTTAAAAAGATATTAGTGGTTCAAATTTTAGTAGCTTTGGGCTGGGATCATCAACCTTGTAAAGTTCTGGGGTTTTTGTTATTGTTGTTTGTTTTTTGGGGTTTTTTTTTTTAGTCTTTTTTTTTTTAAGATTTTATTTATTTATTTGACAGAGAGAGAGGGATCACAAGCAGGCAGAGAGGCAGGCAGAGAGAGACACGATTCGGGGCTCGATCCCAGGACCCTGAGATCATGACCCGAGCCCAAGGCAGAGGCTTAACCCCCTGAGCCACACAGGTGCCCCTGTTGTTTGTTTTTTAAACAATGGAAAGTCTTTTTTTTTTTTTAAAGATTTTATTTATTTATTTATTTTATTTATTTGACAGAGAGAAAGAGAGAGAGATCACAAGTAGGCAGAGAGGCAGGCAGAGAGAGAAGGGGAAACAGGCTCCCCGCCAAGCAGAGAGCCCAATGAGGGGCTCAATCCCAGTACCCTGAGATCACGACCCGAGCCGAAGGCAGAGGCTTAACCCACTGAGCCACCCAGGCCCCCAACAATGGAAAGTCTTAAAAGAACCATTTGTTGTCTCAGGTAGACCTTTCTTGACAAAGATAGGGAAGTACAGAGGTCAAGGAAAACCATTCCAGACAAGGAAAATAACCATAGCCAACCAGCAAAATGGATGTTCATAAACCAGGAATGATTTCTTAACCAAAGCTCAAAGAACAACATGATATCAAGGGCAGAACTACAGACAGTACTGGGCTCTGCCAGCTACAGCTATGATAGCAACTCAAGTGGCAGAGTACAAGAGTACAGCAATGCATGAAAGCACTATATGCAAGGACTTTCCCCGCCCACCACCATTACACCAGTGTGCACTACATCACTTTCAAAAACAAAGGACAATAGGACTTTGGTCATCCTTAGATCAAAGAGCCATCTCACATAAAAATTGCTCTACAAAAGGAGAAACAGGTAGGTGAGGTGATGATAGAGTAGTATATAAAAGAATGAATTATTAGTGAACCTCACATTTGGACAAATGCAACAACCTCCCAGTTGTGTTTTCTATCTTTAATCAAAAAACATCAGAAAATTTCCCCATATACTAGGAACTATTGTAGGTGGTGGATATAAAGAGGGATAACACCTGGTTCTTGTCCTCATGAAGCCTGCAATTTTGGAAGCTAGGTATACTCAAAATAAACATGCATCCATGTTATAACCCATAGCCTGGCAACAGTGTCTCTTTCTACCTGATTTTTAGGAATAAGGGCTATTATTTCCCCTTTTGCCTAGGGGTTCATTTTGTAAACTTCTTGATAACCCCATTCCTCCAACACTGGCCTTACCTCTGCCAACACTCCCAGAAACTCTACACATAGCAGATTTTATTGACTCCTAACTAAGTCTGCTAGTATCTCTCCATTTACCTACCCCCAGATTCTCTGACCCTCTATCTCTACCCTGCTTACCTACCTATGTAACCATTCCTCTTACTGCTCTTCTCTGACCTCACTAGATGGCTATGCTCTGAGATCTGAGCTCTCCAAACCTCTTAAGGGGAAGGAGGACACCAAGGTCATAATCAGAAGACTGCTTGGAAATCTGGAAACTGGTGGTTTTTGAAAGGCTGAGGTCACTGAGGAGCCCATTCTTATGATCAGGCTTCTCTGCATGGCCTCAGTCAACCGGGTGACCTCTTTCTGGGCAGTTCTGAAGAAATAAAGAAAATGTTTTGTGCTTTTGCTTAGGTAGTTCTAGACTCCATCTTTCTTCTTCTTTCCATAATTCATTAGCTTCCTTTACTTTCAGTCATGCTTTAGTTATATTAGCTCTTCATTTTAACTTCTTGTTCTTAGTTTGTTCTTATGACAGCATGGCCTAAGAATTCTGTGGAAGACTAACATTATCTATTAGTATAAATTTAACTTGTTATAAAGCAAGAGAAAGAAAGAAGGAAAAAGTTACAGAAAGAAAGAGATTTCATGTCTGAAAGACGATATCTATGTGGCCCTATCATTCAGATGATAATGGCAGGAAATGCGTTTTGCTCTCCAAAGACTGGAGATATTTCTGATTGTCATGACACTATAGGGATGCTAGTAACATATAGTAATAGAGACCAGGGATACTCCTAAATATCCTACAATGCACAGGACAGCCCCACAAGCAAAAAATAAATAAATAAATAAATAAAATCAGCCCCAAATATCAGCAATAGTGAGGTTGAGAAACTCTGGATTATAGAATGTTTAAAAGGCCAAGGAAGATTATGTAGCTCCTTTTCATTAGGTCAGATGTTTATCTCAATTCTCTGAAATTATCAGTACTATCCCTCATAATCTGGCTGACTTTAATTGTTGAGCTTCTGCTGGTGGACTTTTGCACACTACTACCTTAAAGTTCAGTTATTGCTCACTAAATACAACATTAAGTGGTTATCCTTCACCACATGCCTATGAACTCCGCTTAACAGAATATTCTTCACCATGCACATGTGAAGGCTTTACTTATTTGGAGTCATTACCAAAATTCATGGTGTTGTTTTGAGAGACACAAAAATGGAAGGAAAGAAAATGGAAGCAAAAATCTTATATGGCATGAGATTCCACTAGGCTTGTGATGATTTAAAAAATTTTATGAGCCAGAGAGAATGCAAAAGAATAGTTTCTACTTTAGATGTGAAACTTGCCAGCTTCTTCTAGGAGTCTCCTTCCTTTCCTTCTTTCTATAATAAGGAGCTATCAAGAATAAAAGAAGACAGAAAGGCACTTGGAAATAGGCCGTTCCCCCGTTCAAGAGGAGAACTGAACCTGAAAATCTCAGAGGTGTTGCTGTGAAAATGAAAAGAAAGGAAACCAGGACTTGGTGCCCAAACTGGATCAGACTTTTCCTTTTCCTTTTCTTTAGTCATAGACTTGCAAGATATGACAAACTGTTAATTGTTGTGTGATGATAAAGAGAGGTAGGATTAAGCTCTAGGATAGGATGAGGGGAGTGAAGGGAGACAGTCTCTTATGGAGAAACATCCCACAGAATATATTTTTAAAATAAGTCTTCTGACTTCTGATGTTAATGGTCTTCTCTTTTCTCATTTAACCAAAAATAAAAATTTGAGGATTTGAAATCAGTTCTGATCATGTGGATCTTTTAAGACCAGAGTATTGGTCTTATGAAGACCAGAGTACCCATTTTGACTGTTAAGAGATAACCATCACAAGTTATGAGCTTAGAAGAGGTTATAAGAAATGAGTAAGAGAACGGAAATGTTCCAAATGGATTACAGAAGAAAAAATTCATATGGATCTGCCATTTATTGGAAAGTACCAACTTATGAACTGGTTATGTTCTTGAAAGTTCATCTGTCTACTGGAAACAACAACAGCAAAAGTGAAGTGGAGGGGAAAAAGTAGTTCATTGATTGCTGAATAGGATCTTCAAAAATTTGAAGTTCAATGCTCTCTAAAATGAGGAGGGAAAAAAAAAAAAAAACAGGTTCAGAAAAGTTGATCATCTTGCCAAAGATCACTATGAGATTCAGGAACAAAGTCTGGTCTTGGGATTCCCCAGACAGACTCCCCCAGGCAGTCTACTAACCACCTTGTGTTATCTATAAGCAGGAAGGCAGTAAAAAAATAGTGATGGTGAGGAGCAGAGGGATAGGAGATATGCTGTCCAGGTGTCTGGAAGGTGAGGAAGACAAGAGGAAGTGAAGGTGGTAGAGAAGAAACACTCCATAAGCAAGAGGGCAGGTCTGGATTCCAACCAACCCATGGGAGACAATTTGGGTGAACACTGAGTGGGGGCTTCCTACATGAGGGTTCTTGTCCCTGCTACTGCCCAGAAAATATATTGAGTCCAAGGAGAGATATGACTCAGATGGAATCTGGAAGTTCTTTACAAAATGTCAGCATCCTTCAGAATCTAATTGATGGTATCAGTCCTCCAGAATTCATTAATTTATTCAACAAGTATATACTGAACCCCTATTTCATGCCAGGTACTATCCCAGACCATGTGGCTTTGGCAATGAATGAGATGGGTAAGGTCCTTTACATCAGAAGGCTGCTTTTTAGTGAGACAGATAAAATGTAAGCAAACATATATGATAATGTCCAATTAGGTTAAATACCATGAAGAAAAAATATAGGATAACTTAACTGTGACTTAAGAATCTGCTTTAAATTGGGTGGTAGGGAAAAGCCTCTTTGAGGAGGGGTGACATTTGGGCTGAGACCTCAAAGAAAGATCCAGCTTTGCAAAGGGCTAGGTCTGGATGGAGAGCACAGCCCATACAGAGTGCACGATCCAGCCTGGCAGGTTCAAGAGGCACAAAGAAAGTCAGTGTGGCTGTTAAGTTGTTGAGCAAGAAGGAGCAGCTGAAATAAGGTCATCAGGGGTGAGCCCAGCCATATTAGATTGATAATATATGTTCATTTAACATTGGGCACCTATTTTGTACAGAGCATTGCTAACGAAATAAAAATAACACTGAGAAACCCCTACCTCAAGGATTCCGTCCCCAGGGAAGAAAGCTGCTTAGTAGAAGTGACAGAATTCTCAAAACAATTCTACTATAGGTTGGAAAGTATTCTACTGTAGACACAATTATAATGCAGACATTATGCTGTTTAGCAAGGACAGGGGCTTTCCAGAAGCAACTCTATCAACACAGCTAAGCCACCTACTACAGCCAGTTTATATCTGAAGATGGGCACATACTAGACGTCTCATGACACAGTATGAGGTCTGAGATCTGGCCATCTGCTCCCCCACAGTAGGGAGGTTAGGTCATCCCAGAGATGAGTCACTGAGTCCACCTTTCCCCACCGGGTGAGTCTTCTCGGTCTTCGTGGGTGGGGCAGGGCCATAGGAATCCCCCAACCCGGGCCTAAAACTGTCGCCCTCAGAAAACCCAAGAAGGGGAGCTGCGAAGACCAAGGCTCTGATTAGCACCTGATTCACCGAGGCAGTCAAGGAAGGGTGGTGACTACTGGTAACAGGTCTCCCCAGTCGCCCCAGGGGAAAAGGTCTGCGGGAGTTTTGGTGACCCTGATCCCGGGGGAGGTTGCTGCGTTACGTGCTGAGGCCGGGTTGGGGAGGCGCCTGCGCGACCACCAGGCCCCGCCCCCGCCCTGAAGTCCTCCCCAACGGATCATAGCAGCGGCTCCCGGCGCTCGCGTTGCGCGTGCGCTTTGGGCTCAGGCTCCCGCAGCCGGGAAGCTGTGGGCTGCGCAGGGCGGGGCGAGCCGTCGCAGCGCCCGGGAGCCTGACTACAAGTCCCAGGGAGCCGCCGGGGAGGGTTGATTGGGCGCTCACGGGGCGTGCAGTGGCAAAGCGAGACCATTTCCCGGCAAGAGCGCCAGTTCTCTGCTCTGCTCGGCCGGGAAGTCCGGGGCGGACGAGCGGAAAGCTCTTCCATCCAGGCCAGCTACCTGGAGCAAGCCGAGTGGCCTGGATGTCCCTGATTGTTGTTGTTGTTGTTTATACTGCGAGCACGAAATTACTCCCCAGGGCCTCCTCCCCCGCCCGCACCACCTGCTCCTCCCTCCTGTTGTAACATGCCATTAGTGAGCCTGCGACCTCATTTCCAAGGGTGCTAGAGTTCGCATTCAGCCACCATGGGGAATGGGATGAACAAGGTAACGTGTCTTTCTTTCATTTGTGCTGGTTTTGCTTCCACTTTTCAGGCTTCCCCCCGGCTGGTGTTTGCAGGGCAAGGAGAGCCCTCAACGGGTGCCCCCTCTTCGCGAAGGAGGGGCAGCGCGCCTGGCTTGGTGCTTGTGATGTCAATGTCTTTGGGGTGCCCCCCCTCCGCCACGGGCGTCCTGAGGGCTTCCGGGTAAGCAGTCCCCCGCGCCTACCCTGCCAGCCGGTGTGCTTTGCAACTGAGAACAAGCCGTGCCCTTTAAAAACGTTGACACTTGTTCTGCGGAGACCTCAGCTGAGCTCAGAGGGATTGTGGTTTCTTTTTCTCTCCTCCCCTTAACTCCCAAACTCGGCTTTTGAAGCGTCACCACCCACATTATTAGTAAACTGGAGTAGATAAGTGTCTTATATTATTTAATTTCCTCTTTCTCCCACATTTTTTTTTCTTCGTGTGGTCAGAGAAGTTGGCAGAGACCTAAGTCCTGAGGTGTTACCTGGCAAGGGTGGGGGTTGTTGAGAAAACAGATTCAGAGCTGGATTATATGGCTTCTGTAACAAGGGCAACCTGTTGGCTGGCTGCTTGTGCTGATTTTGCCTTATACAAAATCCATGTTACTGTCTTCTTTTTGTCTCTCTTCTGGCCCCCACCGTTGACTCTTCAGTTTCTCTAGAAGCCCCTTCCTAAATTGTGAGATAGCCTGTGTCCTTCCTGACAATGGAAGATACAAGAATTAGCTCTTGCAGTTTAGAGCTGCCTAGGATGTGCATTCATGTCCACCAGGGGTTAAGGATTTTGTGATATGGTACTTTGGATTTAATGAGATACAAAACTTTAAAAAGCCCTCAGCAAAGGCAAGTACCTCTTCACAGGTCTTTAAGTGGTCCTGGATCAGAGCTTAGTTTCCGGCCTAGAGCTTGTCTGTCCCCATTCTAATTCGCTCACATACATCCATATAGAATCAGTTTTCATATTTGGTAGATATAACCATGTGACTGGCTGGCTGGCTTGCTTGCTTTCTTCCTTCCGTTCCTCCCTGTTCTTTCTTTTCTTTTCTCTTTCATCTCTGCACTAGCAGTAGTTTGGATCTTTCAGCTAGAGTGTGAAGTGCGATAGAGAGTGTTAGAAGTTAAGGTTGGGAAGAAAGTGCAGTCCACAGGTAATCCTGGGTACCCAGTTAACTTTTTCACCTGCCCACATCATGTTTCTTGTGTTCTGCGACCCAGTTTATGGAAGAACTGTGTGATTTGGGCCTGCATATCTGAGACTTTATGGTAACCAGAATTGTATTCCTTGTGTGGGGCTTTTTCTTGGGGCGGGGTGGGCAGTGACCAAGATTGGAAACACATTATTTCTCTTGGATAAATACTTGCATTCTGTCCCCATTAAAACTGAAATCCATCAGCACCATGAACCTTCTGCTTGTTAAATGAGAACAGAACAATAAAGGTGCTTCCACAAGTTGGTGGGCTTGTTAGTCATACCTTGGTTTTCCTTTGTTTTTTTCTACTTTTTTTTTTTTACTTGTTGTTCATTCTGCACCGCTTTTAGCATTTAATTTATAGTATTTTTATATTATAATTCAAATAACATACTTAAGGATGTGAATGATTAAGTTTCAAAATTAAGGCTTTTCAGCAAAAGTCATTCATATTCATATCATGATTTTTTACCTTTCAAAGAAAGTAATGAATTTCTTGCTGCTATTATCATAATCATCTTATATTGTAAATAGAGCCACTATATCTAATGCAGAGATGCAGAAACAGAATAGGTTTAGAGAGGTGATTAATTTAACAAATATTTATTGTGTCCCTACTATTAGCCAGCTGCTGTGCTAGTTGAAAGGGCCGAGGGTAAATGACACAGTCTTGAGGTTGAACCAACTGAAGTATTTGCTTCCCACTGTCACAAGCTAGGTTTCCTTTGAAATCGAGGGACAGCTAGATTTTCACCAGGCAGGATGCCTTTTGGAGGACATAGAGCAGCAAGGAAAGAAGAAGCCATCAGGCTCGGCAGCTGGGTTCCAGATGAAGTGCACCAACCCTGGCAGTTAATGGGAGGTTAAGTTATTGGATCCAGAGGGTCCTCACATCCTGCCTAGAATGATAATGCTTCCTTCAGCCCACAATTAGATCATTGATTCAGGTTGATCAAGATAAAAACATGACATAGAGGGGGTGCCTGGGTGCCTCAGTTGATTAAGCATCAGCTCAGGCCTGGATCTCAGGATCCTGGGATAGAGTCCTGCATGGAGCTTCCAGCTTAGTGGGGAGTCTGCTTCTTCCTCTCAATCTCTCTCTCTCTCTCTCTCTCTCTGGCAAATAAATAAATAAAATCTTTTAAAAAATGCACATGAAGAAGGATTTGGGGCAGATTTCTCTAATAAAATGCTTGGCTAGAGAGATTAGATTTTTGTTTCTCATGGGGTATTATAATACTTAAGACTAATAAGATGACAACGAGGATAGGAGTTTCCGTGATAAGCCCTCACCAAAAAGAGTAGCAGGTTCAGAGCCTTGAGAGAACTTTGAGTCAACTGGGAGTTTTCAAAGACTCCACAGAAACACGACATTTGCATGCAACAGGCTGTTTAGTTTAAATCTAATCCCACTAGAGACATTTACTAAATTGATCTTTAGCAGCATAATGAGGCACTCTGCATTATGTCTATGAGCCAGACCACCTAGGCTTTGAGTCCAGGCTCTGCCACTTACCAGCTGGGTGACTTTCGGCAGGTCACTTAACCTCTGTGCACCTCATTTGTAAAATGGGAATGAAAATAACAGCACTGACTTCATGGGGTTATGGTGAAGATCAGATGAGTTACCCTGTGTGGTGAAGTCTCAAAATAGGGCCTGACACACCATAAACTCATTAGTGATTACATTTTTGGCCAATTCAGAGGGTCTACTTGGGAATTGCACAAAAAGTAATCAAAGATTATTTTAGTTGCCTGCCTTTCTCTCCTCTCTATGAATGTCAAACATGAAGGAAAAGAGAAGGTGGCTTTTTCTATTTTGCAATTAATTTAGAACTCTGGGGAGCTTTTTTGGGTTACTTTTCAAAGTCTTTAGATTTCATTTGGGATGAACTGCCATCCTAGCACAAAGGAAAGATTTCCACTCTCTTCACAATCAACAGGAACTAAGTTTCAAACCTAGCATTAGGAACTCAGTCATGTTATTTAATTTCTCTGAGGGTCCATTTCCCAATCTGCACAAAGGGTAAGAAACACTGATTTACCATGGCTACAGTGAGGCTTAGATTTTATAAGCTTGTAGGCACATGATATGAGGCTTAAAAAATAATAGATTACAACTGTTGGGTTCTCTTTTTCTACTTCCTCATCATCTTTGATTGGCTAGAACACAGAAGCCTCTTTCCTCTCGCCTTACGTTGCCTATGTAACAAGCTGTGTCTGCCTCACTGAGGTAGACCTGACGTTTTGCCACACAGGAGACTGGAATGTATGGTGAGAATGTTCTCCATGAGGACGTGAAATGTACATAAAAACTGCTATACTTTAAGCAGTCAGAAGAAAAATCTATGTTGTTTAGTTCTTAAGTTTTCTTTTGCTAAGGATGACCAGCTTCTGTGAGATGGGAAAGAAATCTTGTCCTAATAACCTTACGGCACAGATACTGCAAATCATGCTTTTCGTTCCAAGGGCATTGTATATTTTTATTTGTAAATGGTTTTAGAAAAGCATTTCTATGGTTAGCATTGATTCTGCAAATCAACTTGCTTTTACGGATGGAGAAAATATGAAGCCTAGTTTAAGACATACATGAACAAATTCTAGCTAAGGCTTTTAATTTCTAGATTCTAGCAATGTACTTTGCCACTATTCCTGTAACTTTGAGCAGTTCCTTCTGATCTCAGCTTAAACATTTTTACTCCAGCAGATCTTGACCTAGATTGAATGCCACCTAAAATCGCACTCATCATCTACTTACCCCACTCTCCTCAAGTTGTCGGTCTTAACCCACAGGAACCTCTACACCTCCCCATGTCTCTCTTCCTTTTCTCTTTTCCCTCCACCCTCACACACACACATGCAACCTGTATTGTGCAAAACAGTAGCCATTAGTCACAGGGCTATTGAGTACTAAAATGTGGCTAATTGCAAGTGAGGTGTGATTTAAGTATAAAATACACACCAGACTTTGAAGAGTTAGTACAAAAACTTGTAAACCATTCTATGAATAATTTTGTATGTTGATTGCGGAAATATGTTTATATGTTGTATATTATAAATATTCTAAATATATTTCACTTAAATAAAATATATTAAAATTGACTTCATCTGTTTCTTTTTACTTTTTATGTGGCTACTAGAAAATTTTAAATTATGTATATGGCTTACATTATATTTCCATTGGGCCACCACCATTCCATGAGAAGTCCACTGTGGTGAAAGCGAGGGGGCCAGGGTTATCACAAAGCCTGATTTGGGGTGTCTCTAACAGTCTGCTGCTTTATGCATGTGATCTTGAACAAATCACTTAATATCCCTGAGCTTCAATTTCTTTACCTCTTTCAACTCATAGAAATGATGGTTAGCTTATCTAGTGTCATTTGCTCAAAAATGAATATGATGATACTTCCCAAATTCTTGAGAGAAGCAAATGAAAATTTTTTAGAAGACATTCTTGCAGCCTGTGAAGTGCAAATGTGCACTGCTATTAGTGTGAGTTGATTTGTCCCATTAATGATTATAGTAATGATACTAGTTAAGGATAGCTCTGTTCTCCTTAGGAAGATAAGGCAGTAGAGTGGAGAAAGTTTAGTTCAAGAGGAAAAGATCAAAGACATAAATATCCTCCCCTATGAGGGTTCCTCAACCTCTGCATTATTAACATTTTGGGCTGGGTCAGTCTTTTTTTAAAAATTAACATATATTATTTATTTCAGGTGTATAGGTCTGTGATTCATCAGTCTTACACAATTCACACCACTCACCATAGTACATACCCTCCCAAATGTCCATAATCCAGCCACCCCATCCCTCTCACATCCCAGGCTGGGTCAGTCTTTGTTGTGGGGGTTGTCTTTTGCATTGTAGGAGGTTTAGTAACATTCAAGGCCTCTCCCCACTAGGTACCAGTTGCACTCCTACCCCATTGTGACAGCCAAAAATAATATCTCCAGGAATTCGAAGATATAAGCTGGAGGGCAGAATTGTCCCCCATTGAGAGCCATTGGCCTAGGCTTCTCCCTTCAGAGGAGAAAGTCTGGGTAATCTAGAACTGGATGATTATCAAAAGGTGAATAGGATTACATGTTTATAAAAAAATAAAAATGAAAGAGGAAGGCAAAAAAAAAAAAAAGGTGAATAGGGCCTTAAAGGTTGAGAAGCTCTGTTTTCATATGTTGAGGGGCTAGAAGGTTAGACATCTTTGTGCTGTTACCATGTGACAGCACCTGACTTGGCCACCTTCATAATTTATTCATCTGTCCATCCACCCAGTCATCAGATTATACTATTGAGCACCTGCTATTGTCAAGGCACTGTGCTAGAGCCCGTACTGGGAAATGAATGTGAAAGACAGGAAGACCCTGTCATCCAGCCCCAGGCAGCTTACAGAGGAGTCCTTCTGTGGGAGATAAGCACACCGTGTACGCAGCTGTGTAGACAGACTGCTGTTTGCTGGTACTCTGTCTCCTGTCCCCATTACTACCTTCTGGATATTTTTTCTTTTCAACATTAGAGTTTTATTTTATGTTGAAGGAACAAATGCTTAAGGCTTTATTCTAAGTGCATACAAAATTATTCTCAGATTCTTTTCTCTTTTCTTTCCTTTTTTTTTTTTTAAGAGCACAAGCAGAAGGTAGGGGGTAGAGGGAAAGGGACAGAATCTTAAGCAGACTCTGTGCTGGGTGCAGAGACCAACATGGGTTCTATCTCAATGACCCTGAGATCATGACCTCAGGTGAAATAAAGAGTTGGATGCTCAACTGACTGAGCCACCCAGGTGCTCCAAGAGTATTCTCAGATTCATCCTTTTGCAAATGCAAACTGGTTAAGCCCATGGCCAAATGGCATTAAGAAAGTCTGTGACATTTAACCCTTCACAGAATCCACCAAAGTTCTCCCCCTCCTTCCTGGCTTTGAAACCCAGAAAGGTCTTTCTGACCTAGGAAGAATTAAGATTATCCCACCCCCAACAGCCTTGTCCTGCTGCTTGATTTTATCTGAATTTTATCTCTTAAATCTGTTTGGGTGGTGGTCTTAGATTGCATGGTATCTTGAAGCACTAAGAGAAATGTTTAAAAAATAAACTCAAAATATTTATTGCCCTTAGAAGCAGTATTGTTTTGTTCATAAGTGCTTTTTTGTGGTGAAGGATTTGATTTTATGCACTTCTGTATAGACAGTGTTAGTATAGTGTGGGTGTGAAGGATATTGATCAAGAGGAGCCATTAAACATGGAGAATCTTTAGCATGGTTTCAAAGTATTTCTGCAGGAGTCTGCCTTCATTTCCTGTCTCTACACAGTCTTTTACCAGTAAACAAGAATCTTTTTTTGACTAGAAAGAGTGCTAGAGAGCATCTTCCATTGCCTTTTATTATCTCTTTATGTGCTGGACTCTGTGGCAGGCTCTTGAAACAGAGCAGGGAAGAC
The DNA here is from genome assembly GCF_002288905.1 of Enhydra lutris kenyoni. Taxonomy (NCBI): domain Eukaryota; kingdom Metazoa; phylum Chordata; class Mammalia; order Carnivora; family Mustelidae; genus Enhydra; species Enhydra lutris. The sequence continues at coordinate 130,339 of NW_019154132.1, forward strand.
AATAGACAAACCCCCTGCTTCAAGGTCAATCAAAAAAGTAAGCAAATATAAAATAATTTTAAGTACTGATAAATATGATGAAGAAAATAACAAGGGGTTGTGATGGAGAGTGACAGGGAATTTAATGGTCATGAGAGACTTCCTTAAGAGCTGTCATCTTATGGGAGACTTAAAGGACAAGGCACCACTCAGGTGAACAATGGAGGAAGAACATCCTCTGCAGAGGGAATAAAAATTATTTCTGAGGCCCAAAGACAATTAGGACCAATCTGGTGGTTCTTATCCTAGAGTCATAGAACATTCTGAAACATATCCAAACTGCATATACAAACTTCTTTCTTTGATCTATGCTTTTCTTTGCTCCCAGGTGGCAATGATTTCACTTTCCTTGTGTTCTTGCTTCTGGCTTAAGTTCAGACTTCATGAATTGACTGACTATTCATCCACTTTGTCCCAGATGAACACTCTGCTCTTCCATGGTCTCTATAAGCTATCTTTCTGCTGGAAAATTATTTCATTTCATTTTCTCTTTCTCTGTACTTAAGGATTACCAGCAACAATCATGCCAGGGAAGTGGATAGGTCAAAATTTTGGGGTGGGGGGAGGTCAAATTTTTTGTTTCAAGTTTGAATTATGAAGCTGACTAGAGTAGAAGTTTAAATATTTATGGGGTTTCTATTCTTCTTGAAAACAAAAAAATGTAATTTCGCACCGTGCCAGTGGTTAGCCTTCCTTTCTCTTATTTTGTAATTCTATATGGAAGAAACTACAGAAACTGGAATTGAGCCATTCACTTTCTGTTTTTGGCCCTCGAAATGCTAGTTTACTCTTGTGGTCTTGAAAATGGAGTTTAAAGTTTACTGACATAGCTCTGTCTTCTTTTTGCATATGTGGAATTTAAGAAATAAAACAGATGAATTTGGGGGAGGGGCAGAAAAGAGACAAACCAGAGAACAAACTGAAGGTTGCTGGAGGGGAGGGGGGTTGGGCTTGGGTTAGATGGTTGATGGAGAATAAGGATGAGCACCAAGTGTTGGATATAAGTGATAAATCACTGAATTCTACACCTAAAACTAATATTACACTGTATGTTAACTAACTGGAGTTTAGATAAAGACTTGGAAAAGAAAAAAAGAAAAAAATTTTAGGGACATCTGGGTGGCTCAGTCGGTTAAGCCTCTGCCTCTGGCTCAGGACCTGATCCCAAGGTCCTGGGATGGCTTGCTCAGTGGGGAGCCTGCTTCTCCCTCTGCCTGCTCTGCCTGTTGATCCCCCTGCTTATGGTCTCTCTCTCCCTCTCTGACAAAGGAATAAATAAATCTTTTTAAAAAATAAATTTTAAATGCATACGAAATGTGCATCTTAACTGATTTTTAGTAAGTTAGCTCTTTGATTTTGGTAAGATTAAGCCTCGGTCTTTGCCAGCACTCTGACCTGGCCTCCTTTTGGGATGCTGCTCTCATCCAGCACTGGCCCCTGTGCTGCTGCTGTGACCATCACTGACCCCTATAGAAACCTGCCCAGGGCAGAACAGGGGCAAGGTTTGATTTCTTAGGCTTTACTCATCATTGTTTTTCATGTCTCTGCTTTCCTTGCTTTACTTCCTCCTACCTTATTCACATTCTCTTTTTGTTCATCTATTCATTGAAGAAACATTTACTTGAGTAACTAGGAATCAAGGGAGAACCATCCAAGTTTAGAGAGAACATACTCACAATACATCATATCTGATGCAAGCAGCAGATAGAAGTCATAAACTTGATGTCCATGGGCTATAGTCAGCATGCAGATGTGTTTTGTCTATCAAAATATTTAAGGTTTTGTGGGGGGTTTTTTTATGTAGTTGATAGCAGTTGAAAATTGGGTTGTTTCCCTTAAAACCTGGATGCTAGAATTGGGGGTCTCGCCCTGCATCTTTGAATGGTTACTTCAGCTCTGGGGAAGTTTAGGGAAAGAACTAGGCATGGGGCTGAGGTTGCAGACATAGCAACTTCAGTACCTGAAGGTCTCAATTGCTGAGGTACCAGATTTAGTTTCTATGGTGACAGCTACTTGGAACCCTAAGAAGGTTTTAATCTGAAGAGTTACATAGTTTTGCACTTGGAGTCTGGTTGAGGATTCCTTTGAAGGGATCCATCCAAAGGTAGAGAGATCTTTAGGAGGCTGTTACAAGTCAGAGGGGAGGCACTAAGAAACTGAACAAAGGTACTGCACCGAAGTTTCAAGAGGAGCAGACAAATTGGGGAGCTATTGAGGAGTGGTGAAGTCCTTAATGAGGTTGAGTAAAGTCCAGAGTGGGGGAGGAATCTCCTGTTGGAGTGATCTCTAACTCTTTTTTGGAGTGCCAGTGGGGCTGCTGCTTACAAGGTGGGTAGGACTTTGCTAGTCTGTGACTTGCCTGAAGGTCTGTACAGCTCATTTGCATTTATGCATTTTTACTGGGTTGAAAGCCCTACACCAGGGTCAGTGTTTGTAAGCAACAAAATCCAAATGTGGCTGCTTTGGGTACAATAGGTAGGATGTTCGACCCAGCAATCGCACTACTGGGTATTTACCTTGAAGATAGAAATGTAGTGATCCGAAGGGGCACATGCACCCGAATGTTTATGTCCACAATGTCCACAGTCCGCAGCAATGTCCACAATAGCCAAACTATGGAAAGAACCTAGATGTCCATCAACAGATGAATCAATAAAGGAGATGTGGTATGTATATATATATATATATATATATATATATATATATATACATACACACACAATGGAATACTATGCAGCCATCAAAATAAATGAAAACTTGCCATTTGCAATGACGTGGATGGAACTAGAGGGTATTATGCTGAGTGAAATAAGTCAGTCAGAGAAAGACAAAATTATCATATGATCTCTCTGATATGAGGAATTTGAGAGGCAGCGTGGAGGGCTTGGGGGGTAGGGAAGGAAAAAATGAAACAAGATGGGATCAGGAGGGAGACAAACCATAAGAGACTCTTAATGTCACAAAACAATCTGAGGGCTGCTGGGGAAAGGAGGGGTAGGGAGAGGATGGTTGGGTTATGGACATTGGGGAGGGTATGTGCTATGGTGAGTGCTGTGAAATGTGTAAGCCTGACAATTCACAGACCTGTACCCCTGGGGCTAATAATACAATGTATGTTAATAAAAATAATTATTTATAAAAAAATATTAGCCATAAAAAAACACAAAACAATAAGTAGGATGGCCAGGAAGTTGGGAGAACTAGATTAAGGCTAACTTGCCAGAAGCAGATCCTAGAACTGATCTGGTGAGAGCATTTCTGGGGCTGCTCCAAGATACTGCTGATGCTATTTTGGGTTCTAGATGTGCTACCAGCCCTACTGCCCCTGTTGGGGGAGAGAATATTGTGGGTTATCTCTGGATTCTGGTCTGGAGCAGCTGTTGCACTTTTGTCACATTTCCGTGTCACAGCAGCAAAGGCAAATGCAAGCAGTCAGTCATCTGGTATTGGCAGCTTCTGTAGTAAGAGCTGGGCTCTGCTTCCTACCAAGACTCTAAATTGCGGGGAAATTCCTCAGACATAGGAAAGGGCTTCAGAGGCTAGGAAACCAGTGAAATAATTGTCTATTATAGGGTTTATAATTTTTTAGTATAGCCAAGGGGGATGAGGGACCCCAAATAGTGGGGATCACTTCTCTGTTTAAAGAGAATATTGAGAGCAAAGAAGTGTGATATTGCAAAGTAGGACCAGTAAAGGGTATTGGGAAACTGGAGGTTACTTGGTTTGGCTGCAAATTGGAGAGAAATGGGGGAAATCCTTCAGGGGTAAGTTGGAGCCATCATGTGGAAGCCAAATTGAAATTTTCAGTTGAATTTCAGTTTTGGCTTTCATTTTCTTTGGAAAGGGTTTGCTACTAAACATTATCTAGAAAATGACCCAGTGAGAATATGACCTTACAAAATTAATTTGATGGGACAGAGAAGCTAGTTCAATGGATACTGCTCTAGCCCATGTATGAGCTCATGCTCTGACTGCGGGAGAAGCAGCCAGGACTGTGCTAGGACTTTGTAACTCACGGGTCAGAGAGAGGCACAAGGGAGTGTGGAGGGGAGTGCCATGGTGGGAATGGGGTCCAGATTTTCATTCTAGGGGACTGGGAGAAGGTGACATCATCAGGAGACTTGAGGAATTGATAATGGGAGTGGAAAGATAATGTTATGTTTTAGATACCAGTGCAGGGAGTAGAAGCTTGACTAGAGTTGGCTTCTAAAGGATGGATTTAGTAATCATAAAACCATGGCTCTAGAGCAGCGGGGCACAGAGGTGATCTAATCTCATGTCCTTGCTTTATTTTATTTAAAAAATAATATGAAGTGTATTAGTTTATTTTGGTAGAGAAAACAGTAGAAGTACAAAAAAGAAAAGCAAAACTGGGCCATAATCTTTTCCCTAAATAACCCCTCTTGACTTAAAAAGGAAAAAAGTAAATTGAAGTAAAGCATGCACACAATTAGAACATCGAAACCATATAGAAAAGTTCAAAGATAAAGACAGAAATGGCCCTTCTTGGACCCTCCCCACCAGCCCCCAGTGTTCCCCTTACAGAGGTAATATGATAATGAAGACATTGACTGCATACACAACTTTACCTTTCCTCTATTTTTATCATGACATTTCCAAGATATGTTAAATAAAAATACATGAAAATATCTTTCTAATGGTCCCACACATCTTAATCATCTTAGTGGTACTTTATCTAGAGCCCTGAAAGCCTTCCATGGTTGCCTGTGTCTGCTGCATGCAGCCTGGTCCACAGCCTGGTCCTGTTCTTCTCTGCTGTGTCTCTGCCTCCCTCATGCTCTCTCCTGGTAGAGATTAGCCGCCTTTCTCTGCACTGGTGGTTTCCATTGCTCCCCTGCCTGTCCTTCCCTCTCTCCTGACCCACTGCTCTTGAACTGCAGGTCCCCTAAGTGTTCCTTCCTCCTGAAAATCCTTGGGAAGTAGTATGCCTCTGGCAGGGCCCTATCTCTCCCCATCACACCTGTATCCTGAGTGTCCAGCATGAAGTCCACCTGTGACAGGAATCAGTAAACCATTCATCTACTGTTGTACATTCTGTGATTTGGGGCAAATATACATGCTCATGTTATGGTTCATTATAACTGTCAGTTTTATGAATCTGGAGCTATTTGTGGTCAATGTTATAAAAGAAAAATTATTCTTACTAAAAATGGCAAGGAAGCCTTTGTTTGAGGCTAGTGCAATACGTAGAGATACTATTGCAAGTGAGAGAATTCAACTCTTTTTTTTTTTTAAGATTTTACTTATTTATTTGTCAGAGAGAGAGAGAGAGAGATCACAAGTAGGCAGAGAGGCAGGCAGAGACAGAGGGAGAAGCAGGTTCCCTGCCGAGCAAGGAGTCCGATATGGGACTCGATCCCAGGACGCTGGGATCATGACCTGAGCCCAAGGCAGCCGCTTAACCAACTGAGCCACCCAGGCGTCCCAAATTCGACTCTTAATACAATAGGAGCAAATGGGGATTTATAGGCAACAGGCAAGGTGAGGGAAAGATGGAAAATTATTGAAAAGAATTTGATTAAATATCAAGGGTAGAGAAGATGAGCTTGATTGGATATCAAGATTGGGAGGATTCTTGATAAACTGGCTTAGCAGGATTCTTTGCTAAAACTGGCAGGCCACAGGTGAGGCCTAGTCAAGAAGAAGGCTCAAAGGAGCCTGACTAAAGTTTGGTTAAGGAGGAAGTTGCTGTTACTGTCAGCTAAGAGAGCCATGTGATGACTATGCCCTTTAGTATATAATGTCGCCTCCTAATAAAGACAGGAGAGACCCTGGAGAATGGGAGATTACACATTGAAAAAGCATAGTCTATGCAGCCAAGAGCTGCCAGAGAATATCAGTTTGATCCATCTCCAAGATGGACTTGTATTGTTTTTATATTTTAAGACAGGAACAATACAGTATTTATTCCACCCTTCCTCACAGGAGGATCTCAAAGACTGATTCTGTTTCAAGAAAGACCTGTCAAATGTTTTTGCTCCTTGGCAGTGGATGCTGGTGTTTTCCTCTGAGATACTGTTTCACATGTTCCTAGTTACAGACCTAAACCAGCTTGCCTCAGTGCTATGACTTCAGTCATGGATATAACTGACTAATCAGTCACATGGGGCACTCCAAACTAATTTTGCCTCCCTGAGTATTCCGTGAGCCAGGGTGATCACACATCTCCGTGACCTGGCTCACTTCTGGGCCTTGCCTGTTTTCCAGGAGAACAGTTGACCCTTGAACAACACAGGTTTGAACTACGCAGCAGGTCCACTTACTCAAGGACTTTTTTACAATACCGTAAATATATTTCCTTTTCCTTGTTATTTTCTTAATAACATTTACTTTCCTTTAGCTTATTTTATTGTAAGAATATAGTATGTAATACATATAACATGCAAAATATGCATTAATAGGCTGTTTATTGCTAAGACTCCCAGTCAACAGTAGGTGATTAGTAGTTAAGTTTTTGGGAAGTCAGAAGTTATTCATGGATTCTCAGCTTATGTGGGGAGTTGATGTCCCACCCCTCATTGTTCAAGGGTCAACTGTAATTATTAACAGAGTCTCTTTTCCTTCTCACAAGTGTCCCCTTTTGGTCACTATATTCTGTTGTCCCTCGGCTTGGCAACCTTCCCTAGACCTAGTATTACTGAGCTCCATCAGACTGCCTGGATAGTGCCACAGTGCATTCCCCCTATGGTGACTTGCACAGATGCCATTAATTTTTAGCACAGAAGCTGTTTGTCAGGAAGATGCTCTAAGAAATCTGCACACGTGAAGAATATTATAACATGCTGCTTTCAGCTTTCTTGGTGGAAGTGAATAAAAAATAGGGAGTGTGAAGCAGATGAAGCTGAGTGGGGATGTGGGATGGTAGTGCTGACAGGAGGGTGTCACCAGGTCACCAGGGGTCTGCAGTGGCAGTATGCTCTATGCACTTGGAAATCGTGTCAGGTGATGTAACTTCCAAAGCAGTGTCTGTATTTGAATTTAAGACCTGTCATACAAATTAGTCGCAGGACAAGAATTAGCTTTGTATTTTGCAAAGGGGGGGGTTGTTGTGAAAAACCCAGCCCCTTGTTCTTATCTCAGATCTACTAAATCATTCTATATGGGAGCTGGGGCTAGAGCTTATTCAGAAATCTGAATTTTTTTTTTAAGATTTTACTTATTTATTTGACAAAGAGAGAGAGAGATCACAAGTAGGCAGAGCAGCAGGCAGAGAGAGAGAGAGGGAAGCAGGCTCCCCACTGAGCAGAGAGCCTGATGTGGGACTCGATCCCAGGACCCTGAGACCGTGACCTGAGCCGAAGGCAGAGGTTTAACCCACTGAGCCACCCAGGTGCCCCAGAAATCTGAATTTTTTTAAAAGATTTTATTTATTTATTTCACAGACAGAGATTACAAGTAGGCAGAGAGGCAGGCAGAGAGAGAGGAGGGGAAGTAGGCTCCCTACTGAGCAGAGAGCCCGATGTGGGGCTTGATCCCAGGACCTTGGGATCATGACCTGAGCTGAAGGCAGAGGCTTTAACCCACTGAGCCACCCGGGCTCCCCAGAAATCTGAATTTTTAACAGCTTCTGGTGATTCTGATGGATTGACTTGAGAACCACTGCCTCAGGAAAAGTAGACATTTTGAAGCAAATTTTATGTTCTTATTAACTTGTGCATTTGGGCAGTTCACTCATTCATTTAGTAATTCTTTATTGAATACTAATCATGAGCAAAGCCCTGGGTCAGGAGCTAGGTATACAGCAGCAAGCGACAGGATGTGTTTGCTGTCCAAACAGCTGTCCATTGTAGCAGAGGAGACAGAGCTTCACCTAGCAATACCCCTGTGACATATCTCTGCAAGGGGAGTACTGAGGACTGTGGGTGCTGAAGCCAGCGTCTACCGCAGAGCCTGGGCTCAGGACAGGCCTCTTCAGGGTGTGAGTCAGATCTAGGACCTGAAGGTTGAGAGAAGAGTAGGAACATAGCTACTGGACATGGGAACAGCATGCATAAAGGCCTCAGCAAAGGGAGGTTTGCTGGAGTTGTGGGTTAAGTGGTGGATGCTGACGTGAGAAAAGGTGGAGTCAAAGGGGAAGGGTAGGCAAGAGATGTGGAGGGCTGGAGGCCCTTGGGTTTCAGACTAGACTCTCAGAATGCCAAGGAGCACTGAAGGGCTTACATGTAGATCTTTTGGGGAATTCTGGTCTTCAAAGTCCCATGAGTTCATGGGCACCAATGTGTAACCATTCACATGCTATTTGAGCAGGCTTCCTAGTGGCCATGGGCAGGCCAAAGTCCTGGAGACAAGGACGCTGGGTCCTGTTAGCTATCTGGGAAGGTGCTGAGAAGTGGGTGTGGCAGGCAGCAGTCCTGGGATGTCCTCCCACTGCTCTGGTGAGGGCCTATGTGTACAAAACCCTGTCAGTTTCAGGTCTGTTACACTGACATCTGATCTGTGTCTCTTCTAGATCCTGCCTGGCCTATACATTGGCAACTTCAAAGGTGAGTTGTCTTTCTTATTACTGTGGTAAAATAAGCGTAATATAAAATGTGCCATTTATGCCATTTTTAAGTGTACACTTCAGGTAGCATTAAGTACATTCACATTGCTCTGCAACCATCCATCTCTAGAACTCTTTTGTCATTCCAAACTGAAACTCTGTGCCCATTAAACACTATTCCCTTTCCCCCAGTCCCTAGAAACACCATTCCATTTTCTGTTTCTGTGGATTTGACTGCTTAGGTACTTCACATGAGTGGTCTTGCATTTGGCTGATTTCACTGATCATAAAGTTGATTCATATGGTAGTATGGGTCAGAATGTATTTCCTCTTTAACGATATATATATAATTTTTCCCTTCATCTGCTGATGGACATTTTGCACTTACTTCCACCAAGGGTGGAATCAAGCATGATTTGAGTCAAGGTATTGACTCAGTTTATGCAAAGTCTAATCTGGACATAGCCACCACTTTTGTCCACGCCTCTTGCTGGGCCCTTATACTTGTGCCTAACCTCTCAACTAATGGAGGTGTGTATACTTAACAGGATGGGATAGACTTAGGAAACTTGTAAGGCTGCAAGGCTGGTGACAGCCAACCATTCTCATAAGCATCTGAAGTTCCTCCCTCCTAGAACAAGAAAGAACACACTCTGTCTGTTTGCAGGTAGCTCCTTAAAATTGAGTTCAGGTTCAAACTGACTAAAAACAGTCTCTTTCTTCCCAATATGTTTTAAATTACTTTAATGTCATAGTAAATTAGCCATTTAGATAATTACTAAAATATGCACAAAGGAGCATCTTTCATAGTCAGATGATGACTGTATCTACAAATCATTCAACTGTGAGATCCCACCACTGTATATCTATTTTCCTGTGGCTCTGTGTCAGGTTTTCTTCCCCCAAACAATTCTGAACTGGTAAAAAAAAAAAAAAATACTATAGCATGCTATGTTTACTTCTCAGAACCCTCAAAAAAGGGACACCTTTGTAAAGTAAATTGTGCTAAAATAGAGTATGAGAAACTAATAAGACATACATAGGAACAGCCCAGAAAATTTCAGGTTCTATACCCATTGATTAACAAAAATGCCCCAGGACAATGTTTATTTCCTCCTCCTCTCTTCCCCTAACTGCCTTTTGCTCCTAGTTCTGTTAATTGGCCTCAGAGAGAATTGAGCATAGGGAGCTGACAGCTGCTAATTGCTGCTAGAACATTTTAAAAATAGTACTAGAGTTCCTAAATTAGTAAGCTTTATAGTTCTGAAAAAGCAACAAGTGCTTTGTGGTAGGTAGGCAGTAGCTCTGGACTGCATTAAGGAGCAACTATCTTTGGGGGTTTTATAGGGAGTTATTAAATGCTTTAATGAAGACAGGAGAATGTCTTTATGTTTGAGAACAGAGTTTAGGATAAATTCCTAGAAATAGAATTGCTACATGAAAGTGTTTACAAATAAAAAATTGTAATGCATACCAACCAAATTCAGTACTTCTACCAACAGTTTATGAGAATTTTATCCTTATTCATAGTAGGTTACTTTCTTCTAGAAAGTCATGTGTGCACAATTTTAAGGCACATTTTAAATCTCTTTGTACTAAAATCTATACCTATCCAAAAATAAAAAATAAAAATAAATAAAATCTATATCTATCTTCATTGGGGAGGGTATGTGCTATGGTGAAAAAAAATAAGTTTAAAAAATCTATAGCTATTTTCAAAGTATTCAATGACATGGGAATCCTTCACGTTTCTGGATTCTTGCTGTGGGTTTTACCTGTTAGAGAGGGCTACACTATCCCATACCTCTTCTTGTTCAGATGCTTAATTTTTTTTTGTCATCTTCAGTTATTCTGACTTATATCTGGCCGTGTTTTATTCACTCATCAATTCACCAAACATTTATTAACCACTAACCAGGTGGAAGGCTTATTTAAAGCAAAGGAATAATAGTGTAGTGAATTGACAAGAAGCTGGAAAGAAGCATTGCTCTCCATAGAGTTGCCTGTGAATTAACTCATTCATTCCAGAAAGTTGTTGCAATGTGCTGGGAGTATGATGTGGATATACATTTCGGTTTTCTGTGGTTCGGAGTCAGGAAGAGCAGGAACAGAACAGGGGAGCAGGTCTTACTGTGAAGAGAAGCTGTGAGGCAGTCTGCCTTGGAATCTGGTAATCCCCCACTGTCCATGAGCCATATGTTACCCTTAGACAGGGTAACAGCCTGGACATGAGGGGGCTGTGGTGAGGATGAACCGGACAGGGTAGCCAGTGCACTCAGTTCAGTGTCTGGCACATGACGGGTCAACCAGTGTCTGGCTCTCCTCACCCTCTCACCCTCTCTATCTGTGAACTAGGAATCACACACCTACTTCAGGCTGTTGTGGAAGAGAGCTAGATACTCACAGCGCCCATGCCATACTGGGTATGCAGTAGGTGCTGATCATCATTAGCTAGCAAGTATGGAAGACTGAGGTGAAAGGATCATGACTGCTCCTGGAAAGTGAATCCAGCTGTCATATGTGCTTTAGCACGATGTCTCATTTAGTAATTTTCTTTTCTTTTTCAATTACAAACAATATGTGCCTATTGCAACACAATAACCAGTACAAAAATGTATAAAGAAAAATTAATGGATTTTTTTAAACTTTCTGAGAGATCTTCATTTTTGTATGGTGTGGACTGGCACTGTTACCAAGGCCTTGGTTCTAGTGGATATGGTCTCAATCCAATCATTGAGTGGTCTCAATCCAATCATTGAGTAGTCTCCAGTCCTATCTCCTTCCTCCCCTCCCCCACCTCTCTCTCCTCCTCTTTTGCCTCTCTTCTCTCCCTCCCTGCCTTCCTTCCTTCCAGTGTGGATCCTTTACATGTCACTATGCAACTTCCTTTTTTTTTTTTTTTTTTTTTAACTTGCAATGAATCACAAAACACTTTCCAACACCAGGTCCTGGTGATTCTTCCACCTAGAGAAAAACTCACAAACCAACTCAGGTTCTGGAGTCTAGTCTTTGACGAGTCTCTCAGTTGAGGTGCCTTAACTTGCAGCTGGCTCTGCCCGGAAGCCAGAAGGGAAGGTGGGAGTGGAAGCTTGAAGAGCAGCTCCATCCCAGACCAAGAGGGGTCAGTTATCTGCTGTTTCATAACTTGGCAGATCCCAAAATGGATGTGAGCTGACGGAAGAAGCCCTCATTGAAGATGTCCACAAATTCTAGAAATGTGAGAAACAAATCTCACACCATGTGTGTGTACTGGTTATATACATAGAGACATGTTTGAGGTCTCAGAGTTTTTGTTCTGTCTGCCAGTGACAATGGTCATGGTTCCCAGTGGTGGTTCCCCAGTTGTTAAGATAAGACTGACCTGGTGAACTACTGAACACGGATCTCTGGTAGTCTGCTGTTAACTTTGCCCAAGAGAACTGCATGGTGAATGGTGAACATTAGGTGGTGGAACAAGAGCTAGAATTCAGATGTCTTTGTAGTAAGCACATATTTGGAAACATGCAGAGGTGATGGAGATTGAAGCCCATACTGCAGCATTGAGACTTAATCTGGTCCCAATGATAATAATATTAATGATGGCAATGATAACATTTACTACACGTGAGCCAAGCACTATTGTAAGCATTTTATTTCATTTAGTATTTCCAGTATTAGCCCTTTAAGATGGTACTAAGGGCTAGTACTAGCCCTTTAAGATGGTACTCTTACCATTTTCCCACATTAAAGGTGAGAAGAGTGAGGCACAGAAAAACTTGTCCAAGGTTGGCACCAATAAATATCAGAGCCCACCATTTCGTACAGAAGGAAACAGGTAGGAGCTGCCCATTTTGGCCCCTATCCCAGGTTGGAAATATACCCACCTAAAGGTTGAACACACTAACAGCTAATTTACAATTCTAGAAGTTATAGTTATGTACAATAATTGGTAACTCTAGGATTCATTAATTTCACAGTGGGATCAAGCATAATTGAAAAACAGATCAGAATCACTTACCTACCACTGAGCAGATTCTCAATTTGGGAAGCAAAAGTTTTTTGAGAAAAGACTCAGAACATGGCTTGGGGTTCAGGGTCAGAACAGAGAGAATTAGGTCCTTTTAAAATAGAGACCTTCCTTCTCCTCTTTCCTCCCTCTCTCATCCTGCATGATCATGCTTTTGAGTCCACAAATCAGTGTAACAAGGTGCTGTGATATTGGAAAGGCATTACCAAAGAAGTTCTTTCCTTCCAAATATCTGTTTTTTTCAGAGTGCTTATATTGATGGCACTGTTTTCTAGTGTTTCTTCAAATACACTTCTGTTAATTTTGTTTAGAAACAATTCTGCTTGACTTTGTTGGACTAGCATATTTGCCATGGCCACTCTGGCATTTTGCACATCTTAGCACTGGTTACCCCTGTACATCTTCTGTATCAGAATAAGATCTAGAGCACTAATTCCCCTTCCTAAGGAAGCATGTGGCTGCCACTTTGCCTTTTGAAGACAGTATCTTCCAGGAATCCACTTGCTCTCTTAGCAAGGTCCTATCAGTGATGGATGGGGTCTTCCACGAAGGGAACATGTCACAACAAAGGAGAAAGTTCAGGTAGGTGTTTCTATTTCAGTGTTCCCACTGTATAAAAATGACATTTGCTTCTTCTAAAGGGCACGTGAGGCAGAGAGTAGACAGAGGCAGGCAGCAAGAGAGGGCAGGAGTCCAGGGGCCAGAGGAAATGTTGGTGGAAAGAGAAAAGAGTACAGTTAGCTGTTTTACCGATGAAGGAGTTGAATATTTTACTTATTAGTGTAATTCAGTTGAGTTTTATAGTGTTTTTTTTTTATTTTTCTTTTCCTGGTTATGAAAGGAATGTAGGCTCATCAGTTAAAATAAAATGAAAATTTTAAAAATCCAAATGTGATAGAAATATGTTAAATAGAGTGAAAACTTCCCCAAACTGACATCCCAATATAACCATGGCCAGTGTATATTCTTCTAGATTTTTTCCATGTGAATTCTAATTTGTAATCTTCTTGTTTGTTTGTTAATAGTGTTGCATTAGTAATATTGCATTTGTAATTGCAAGAGGCTGTGAGTTGTTTTTTGACTTAGAAGTGGCATCAAAATGCCATGGTGGGGAAGGGGCACCATTGGCACCCAGTCATAGTTCATGCCCTGAAGGCCCTGCAGAGCTCCATGTGTACAGTGCACATAGTCTTCTGGGGTTCTTTTTTAAATGTGGGTTCTGATCATGTAGATATGTAGGGGGTCTGGGAGTCTGCATTTCCAGTAGGCTCCTGGGTAATGCCATGATGCTGCTTGGCAGACCCTGGTTTGAGCAGCAAAGGACTAAGTTCCACCCCTTTGATTTTGTGCACAAAGAGAGCTGGTGTGAAACCTCCAGGCTTGTTCACATGCATGTGAGTAAGCTGATAACCCCATGTCTTACAGCTGCATTCACAGCTTGTTGCCTTAGTGCTGGTGGTTATAGGCAGTCATCCAGAACTGTCAATAATTTGTAGTCCTAAAGAATAAGAAGTCCAATGGCATCATCTCAAAATGTTGACTAAGTGCTTTATGTATGCTCAAGTAGTTAGATACCATGCTTATGGGATAGGGTAATCCCAGAGTGGCATATCAGTACACACAGCACTGTGATAAAATAGAAAGGAGCATAGAGCAAAAGGAACATTGTCCAAGAGTTGCTTCTGTTTTCTTTGGAACCCTACAGTCTGTTGTCTCATTTATGATCTCATTCCATATTCAAAAATGTATACTTTTATTACCAAACCACTTTTTTTAATTTTTAATCTGTGTTATAAAAGTATATTTATGAGGTGCTGAAAATGTTTTAAAGTTCGAGTGCAGTGATGGTTAAACAACTCTGAATATACTAAAAAAAGTTGAATCATACACTTTAAAAGGCTGAATTTATGGTATGTAAATTATCTCAAAGCTGTTTATAAAAAAGGAAAAAGTATATTTAAAACAGATCTATTTTTTTAATTTTATTTATTTATTTGACAAAGAGGGAGAGATCACAGGTAGGCAGAGAGGCAGGCAGAGAGAGAGGGGGAAGCAGGCTCCCTGTCGAGCAGAGAGCCTGATGGGGGCCTCAATCCCAGGACCCTGGGATCACGACCCGAGCCAAAGGCAGAGGCTTAACCCACTGAGTCACCCAGGCGCCCCCCAGGTCTTTTTATTTTTTAAAGATTTTATTTATTTATTTGTGAGAGAGGGAGCATAAGCAGGGGAAGTGGCAGAGCAGAGGGAGAAGTAGTCTCCCCACTGAGCAAGGAGTCCAATGCTGGACTCAATCTCAGGACCCCGGGATCATGACCTGAACAGAAGGCAGACACTTAACCGACTGAGCCACCCAGGAGTCCCTATTTATTTATTTATTTATAGATTTTATTTATTTATTTGACAGAGATCACAAGTAGGCATAGAGGCAGGCAGAGAGAGAGAGAGGAAGCAGGCTCCCTGCCGAATAGAGAGCCCGATGTGGGGCTTGATCCCAGGTCTGTGGGATAATGACCTGAGCCAAAGGCAGAGGCTTAACCCACTGAGCCACCCAGCGCGCAGGACTCCCTCTTTAAACAGATCTTTAAAATTCAAATCTTGGGCAGGGTCAGAATCCAGAAGATTCTGCCCTGGAGTGTCAGGAGACTGGTTTGGAGCCCTCGACTTGCTGCTCCTCCTTGAACCATTTACTGCTATAGCTCATCTGCACTCCACTGTGAACACTGAAAGCTCCAGCTTGATCTTGCTTCTCCACTTGGCTAAAACATACATACTGGTGGGAATTGGGAAAACTGCCTTTCGGTGAGAATGTGGAAGCTGGCTGCCAGTGGGATCCTAAGTGATTCTTGTTCCTGTTCAGTTCCAACTTACTGATGCCAAAACTTGTGATAGTTGTGGGGCAGAGGGGGGCTGGGCGGTGTTTGGAATTGAGTCCTATACGTGTTACGTCGATGGCTGCTAAGCACATCCCAATTTAAAGCTTGGGATGGTTGGAACTGTGAAGAAGGTCTTAAAACCAACATTTTAATATTACTTTTAAAGACTTTTTTTCTGAGTTTACAGTGGTACATGTTTATTGCAGAACATTTAGGAAAGTTTTTCAGTCTTTGGATGATCATCAAAGCTTCTCAAAACCGTAGATTCCTCTTAGGGTCATGAGATCTACCCCAGGATCATCTGGCTTTGTGCTCAACAGAGAGTCTGCTTATCTTCCTCTCCCCCTTCCTAAGTAAATAAATAAACAAATAAACAATATTTTATTTATTTATTTATTTATTTTTAAGATTTTATTTACTTGACACAGAGAGAGAGATTACAAGTAGGCAGAGAGGCAGGCAGAGAGAGAGGCAGAAGCAGGCTCCCCGCCCAGCGGAGAGACCGATGCGGGGCTCGATCCCAGGACCTCGAGATCATGACCTGAGTCGAAGACAGAGGATTAACCCACTGAGCCACCCAGGCGCCCCGTAAACAATATTTAAACAACAACAACAACAACTGCAGATTCCTTGCCTTGCCATAGATCTTGAACTAAGTTGGAGCTTCAACTTAGTTCATAGGCATGTTAAACTTTCAGAACCTCTTGTGTTACATATATATATATATTTAAAAATTTTTAAAGCTCTTGTAATTCCATCTTTTTAAGATTATCACTATTGGAGCTAATTCCCTATAGCAGTATTTCCTCTGTATGTGTGTTTGTCTTTATTATGTTTTTACAAATTGAGTTCATATTGTATTTATAGTTTGATTCATGCTTTTACACCCTGCTTAACATTATATCCTAAGCATTTTCCCATGTCATTAATATTCTCTAGAAACATGATAAATAAATATTTCAGTCAGTCCATTTTACCCTGTATCATTTAAAAAAGTTTGTCCCAGATTAGGACAAGGGCATGCAGGGAGCCTTTTTTTGCTGGACTCCTGTTTTGTAGATTAACAGAAGGGTTTCAAGTTGAAGATACTTATTCAGTCTTTCTCATGCAGCATTAGGTAGGAGCACTAGAAGGGAATGTAAATTTTGGTGTCTCCTTAGTTTTATATGCAGATAATTAAATAGCTAACTGATAACTTATTCCGTTTGGGATTTCCAGAAAATGTTCCATTTTTATTTTTGCCTTGAAGTGAATCATAGATGTTATAAACCACAGTCTAATCTGCGTTTAAGCCCATCCCTGCCTTTGACATGAGGGTGGATAGTAAGTGGGTCTTTTGTATGTGATTTTAACTTAAATTATTGATCATTAATAACAAATGACAACTACAAAATGACCTTATAGGTTCACTTTCTTTAAAGAGCAACAATCATGATTATAATGTTTATTAATCTAAATACATTTAAAGTTTTAAGTGGACCACTTCATATCCAAAAAATCTGACAATCGGAAATAAATTTAGTTATCTGCGTAATACATTAAAGCAATAGTCTGAAATTCCCTAGGTCTAGGTTTTTCTGGGTATGGTCAGTTTTGAGGTTTCAAGAAAGAAATATGCAAGGCAAAAAAAAAAAAATATGCAAGGCATTTTGTATTTTTTCCTAGCTAAACATTGTAAATTATTCACTTGCAGTGAAGAATAAAATGATCATCTTCTTTCTTCTATAACAGACGCCAGAGATGCAGAGCAACTGAGTAAGAACAAGGTGACACATATTCTGTCTGTCCATGATAGTGCCAGGCCTCTTTTGGAGGTAAGGGAGAGCTACGTGCATGTGTCTTTGTATTCCCTGGGAGTGCGTAAAACATTAGCAAAGGCAACCATGTTCTCTCTGACATTAGTGTGCCCCTGTTAATGCTATGTACCTGTGGCCATATTAATTTTGTTTCCAGGTCGTATTAATTTTGTTTCCAGGTCATAATTTTGTGTCTGTGCCCTGTCTGTGGCATGGTGGAAGAGTGTATTCTTTCTCTGATTATTCTCTTGCTACATTGTTAGTTTGGCTTTCTTGGCTAAATGCCAAAGAATAAGCTGATGCTGCATTTACTTCTGGATTTTAAGGATGTTTAAAACTTATTTGCATTCCCTTCAATATTATCCCTGGTTTTAGAATCCAAAAGAATTCAGGTTCCTCATTTCTTGATTTTTTTTTTCCATTGAGGCTCAATTATATACCATTTGCATTTAAAGACAAAAAAACAATAGAAGATAAATTGTCATTGGAGAGTTCCAGGGCTTCTGATACAGAGGCTATCTGTGTAGAAGCTGTTGTTAAGGTTTAAGTTTTCAAGTAAACAGGGTGTGTCTGCCTGTACACTAATTCCAAAAACATTTTCGTATCTTCAATTTTATGCTAATGAACGGTTTGAGCTGTTGGCCAGGAGTAATCTATTTCTGTTTATTAGCCTCGACAGAGCCCAAGTTACCTTTTTAAAGAAAATAATATGTGTGTGGTTGGGGTGCCTACGTGTTCTTCTGTTTTAGGGTGGGTTTTAGGAGGGGAGGTGTGACTGGTTCTAGAAGAAATAATCCTAGTTCAAGCTGTTTTCATTTAAATTCATATTATGCAAGAGTAGATAGTATACTTTTCATTTTAAATTTATCTATTTTCCTTGGCCATTAGAGTTGCTGGCTTTCAGTTATTGTAAAAGAAATGGGAACATGGATTAATAAGTGATTCTATTAAATGTTAATAGTACCAGAGAGCCATAGGTGGTGAAGAAACCTCCGTTCACTTCTCCAGACCTGTGAACTCATACTTCCTTCTGTTGTTTGGGCTCTGTTTTTTGTTGTTGTTGTTGTTTTTTAAGGTGCTATAATTTGTGTGACAGAATGATTTTGTTGGAAACAGGAACAACAGCACATCATTTCTTTCCAGATTAACAGTTTCTTTGAAAATGGCTACTCTGTTTCTTCATCTCCATTAACAATAGTTTATATTTAAAATATAGCCAAGCTATGGCCAAGATAATAAGTTAAATGCAAAATGGTCATGATTAACTTCCTCTTTAAATCACAAGATGAGGCTTGAGGTTTCCTTTATTTTAATAAATTACATAGGTGTCCTTCCCACTCTCACCCTCCAGGCCTGCCTCACTACTTCATGTTTCATTTAATGGAACACATTGCCATGTGTGAACATGGGCCTTAAATATGTTCACATTGTAACTTCTGTTTAGATGCAAGACTTTCAGATTTTAGAAATTAAAAGAACTCTAGTGTTTATTTGTCCAACCTTCTCCAGGTTACATGTGGGAAACAAGGCCTAGAAAGTAAAATAGGTGGGACTGTAACCCCATAAAAAGAGACACTGTTTGTATAAAAACCTCAGAGCTGTGGGAAAACTGCATTTCCCTCCTCAGTATTCCTTTTTATTCTCTCATATTTCAGTCTATAAGGACAAATTCTGCTTTGGAAAAAAAAAGAGAAACCATACCTTTCCTTCAGAGACAGCTTTTACTTAGCAACATCCTGTTGTAGTCTTTGAATGCTATTATTCCCTCAGCTTAATTATAAGTACTTTCCTGTGATTTCATATTCATTAAAAGACCATTGTTTTATAGCATAACATAGGTTAATGTTGCCCCTCTCATTTTGTTCATTTTTAAGTTTACAAATAATTCATGAATACATTCTTATAAAAAAAATTAAAATAGTACCTCTCAGATTGCAGAAGTGGGGAAAACTCAGGTACTGAAAGTTATTTGAACTCATGTGCTCACATAAGGTACTGGGATAAAGGAGTTTTGCCAGGATCTCCGAAGTTTCAGAATGTTGTTTACTCCTCTGCCTCTTCATAAAGGCACTCTTCTATCTTAATTTTTTTAAAGATTTTATTTATTTATTTGAGATAGAGGGAGAGTGAGAGAGAGAAAAAAAAAAAAAAGCACAAACAGGGAAAGGAGCAGGCAGAGGGAGAAGCAGGCTCTCCACTGAGCAGGGAGCCCAACACGGGTCTCCCAGGACTGTGGGACCACAACCAGAGCTGAAGGCAGATGCCTGATGGACTGAGCCACCCAGGCGCCCCCAGTCTTAAATTTTAAATTCAGTTCCAGAAGTCATGATCTCACCCAGCCTGAGATGAGTCAGGGAAAATGTTTGGAGTTGGTGGTGAATTGAGGGATGGATTTTATTCTTCAGCAGCTCTGGGAGGAAGTAAAGCAGGGATGATGGTGAGAGGACAGATTGTGTTCAGAGCCAGGCAACTGCAATAAGCTGAACCCCAACCTGATAAGAAGCCCTAATAAGAGGTGGAAGGATAAGGGATGCTAGGACCTCCTTCATGTTCCAAGATCTTCAAAGCTCCATGCATGTTTATTGAATGGCCCCTAACTTACTCTGGGCAGCACTAGCCTGGGGCCAGGTGGGAATGGCAAGGTTGTTATTGTTTAAAATTGAAGGGTTTCAGTGCTACTTATTCCATGCAGGAGTTCTCCAAGCCCTGCTGTCAGGTAGCTGTATATTGGTCACTACACTGTAGGTACGTCTTTGGTTCATTTCCAGCAAATATCTGAATGGGTTTAAAAGCACTGGGTACTTAGTATCAAGTATCAAAGGCTTTTGCAATCATTAGGTATGCTCTTAATCTGATGGAGGCTAAATGAGAGAGGGCAGTCATATTGTGCAATGTGGTTTCTAGAGCAGAGGTCATAGGTCAAGGGCTTCGTGAAGATTCTAAAAGGATAGATAGTTGAACAGTATGCCTGGGATATGATGCTTTTCAAAAATATAAAGAAGTTTAGGGAATTTAGCACACCATAGGCTCCTCCGGAGGATTCACAGATTTATTGACAGAATACAATCTTCCAAGTTCTGCATTGAAGACACACATTTGTCACTCTAAATAGGGAACCAGTTTGTGTGTGTGCCTGCTTATGTGACACACTACCTATTAACATCCCATGGGACTATGTTCTGCTGAATACAGTCGTGAACATTCAGATTAAGGACTCAGGAAAGGGATCTGGTATCCCTTAGAGTCCAGGGTGAGACTCTAGGATGAACACTTTTTAAGAGGGGTGCTTATATAACTAGTAAACTAAGCCAACTGTGGTCAAGGAAAAGGCGCCAAACCTGATCTTATTACCAAATGAGGCTGTATAGATTAACATAGTATAGATTGTTGTGAGAGCCTAATATTTGTAGAATGGAAGATTACACAGTTGTTGTGCCTGTTACATCCTCTGTGGCTGTAATGATTTGTAGCCTGTTGCACTGACCAATGATGATACTATAAAGTGCACTTACTGTGAAAAGCTTCATGAACATGCTCAGTTCATCTTTAGTATGCATTTATTGATTTTACTTTGGCAGGGACTTTAAAAGAAATCGTGATTTCACTTAGATTAGATGTGATTCTCTATTATTCGGGTACTTTTTAGACAGGTTTCCCAACATAGTGTTAGCAGGGTTTTGTATCCTTTCTAGCAACCCTATAGGTGGAAAGCAATGAAAGAATAAAAGGTGCTGTTCTCAGGCCTTTGCAGTGGCAGGGCCTCACCTCACCTCTGGTCATCTAGTGAAGCCAGGTGATCTTTGGTGCTTCCCAGTGGATGAGACAAGATTGTTTATCCTTTGAACCATGGGGCAAGGTGGTGAGCCAAGAGAAGGAGGTCCAAAGCCCCAATTCCTCTTTCTGCAAAAGAGTATCTGAGGAGTAGATCTTCCAAAATGAAGATTTTTAGGAACAGTAGAAACTTAAGGGCCTTTATATTCATTTGAGTCAGCCCTTAACTAAAATCTAAGATTCTGAAGCGCTCTGACTCCCTTTCCATGCCTACTGCTCTATGTTTGACTTAGACATCCCAGCTGAACAGATTCACAAGAATCACTTACCTTGATTCTATCACTGTGTAGACAAAGAAGCTGAAGTTCAGAGACATGAAGGGACTTGCCTATAATTCCATAGTTGGTCTGGGTGGCTTGGTAGAAACCTGAGTCTTCTTTCCCAGGCCAGAGATTCCCCCAGAGCGCCTTACTGTCTTGGTCCTCTCCTTGCATGACTGATGCTTGTGAATCTGCAAATAGTATTAGTAGATATTGCCACATTGGCTGTGGAAAGGGTTATCCCATTTGTGCCCTTATTGGCAGCGTATGAAAGTTACTGTTTTCCCATACTCGCACCAGCACAGAATTTTATTTTTCATTATTATTAATTAATAAAATTTTTGTTTCGTTTTATTTGCTGTGAATGCCATCCTCACACTATCAAGCCTCTTGTCCAGACAGTTCTTTCCTTTGAAGACAAAGAGTGATTGATTAACTGAGCAGTTGAGTTCTTGCTACATGCCAGGCCCTGGAACAGATGCTGGAGATAACAGAAGTGAATCAATACCAATATTTGCCCCAGTGAAGCCCTTAGAGTATAAACAAGATATATATTGTGGATATTTTATAAATACGACTAATAATTAAGTCCAGTGAAGGAAGAGCTCTGGCTTAGGACAGGCCCTCAGTGCTAGAGGTCAAGTAGGAACAGAGGCTATAGAAGCTCAGAGAATAAGGTCCCTCCTCTGCCACATGAATTTGGAGACGTTTGACTGGGTTTTTGGAAATGACTGGGAATTTGAAAAATCTGGTCAGTGGCATTCCAACCAGAAGAAAGCTGGTCGTGCCAAGATATGACTTCTGGTAGAGCTCTGAATCCATGACAGTCACACCAATCTCTTTCAATCCTCTAAGAACTCTGAGAGCCGAGCAAGGCAGATAGCATTGTTCTAGTTCCTTCACAGCATAATCAGACCTGGTGACTTGCTCATATCACCTCCAACAAGTGACAGGACCAGGTGGAAAAATTAATTGCCACATTTCTTAATTTCACATTGGAATTAAGTCTAGAACTGTAATTAAAATATTTAAGAGGAAAAAAACCTCTGTCTCTTTCTATGTTTAAGACTTGGTTTGGGGGGTTGCTTGCTTTTTCTGGGGTATTTCCTTATTTGTGAGTGTGTCTTCAGTGCCTACTGATTGCTCCAGATTTGTAGGGTGATAAAAATTGCTGTCACAACGATGGTGCTTTTTCATATCAGGAACCCCATATTGTTTATAGGTGCTGAGGAAGTAATATTGAGCAATGAAAGATTTCTCCCTTCCCCTGAAAAAAGAAACAAAACTCTATCTTTCTAATGTAAAAATTTCAGAGTTTGTTTCATTTTTCATTCTGTGTATTTAACCAGAGCACCTGCAGGAAACAAAACTATTTTTTGCTATCAACAAAAATGCTTTAAAAAGTATTCTTATTCCTTTGCTGGACTAATTCTCCAAATAATTTAAATTTTTAAAAGTTGTGTATTTTAGGATTAAATAGAAAAAACAGTAGTTTATATGCATCTATTCAAACCAAGGTTTTGTATGTTTACAAAAGGTAGGTTTTGAACTTGAGTTCAGCTTGGCTATATATTTTTTCCATTTTAAGTTTTGACTTTTATACTTTGAACCACCAAAGTTTTTTTTTTTCCAAAGAAAAAGATGTTGCCATAGAAGGCACATATTCTTGATGGTTCTATTTTGTATTTCCTTTAACACTAAAGACATTTTTTTTTGAGGTGCCCTAGCTCACAATTTAATTCTGTTAGTTTTCTTTATAGTTGGTCATGTCTTCTGGTTCTAAAACTTCTTGTTATTTACATGTCTACACTGCTGTCTTTATTAGCCACTTATTTATGAGAAAATTCTCACCATGGTGATATGTTCATTCTACTTGGACAGCAGTGCTGGGGGACTGAGAGCTTCCTTGACAGACCTTGGTCATCTGCTGTATGTCTGTCTGGTGACCCACCCCATTTCACTACCTCAAAAGTTTAGCTGGTTTCCCAAGTGTAAAGCAAACTAGAACCAAGGTGCTAAATGGTATTTAAAGTATAAGAAACTATGCTTCTGTGTGTTCTTTCTTCTACTAGCCTCTTGCCTCCCTAAGCCCTACCCTTCTTCACAGCTCAGCCCCAGCTTTCCTTCTTCTGAGAAGGACACTCCCAGTACCCTCCAACCTCAGGACTTCTTCCCTTTTCTCTATAATATTTTATAGAGAAGCTATAGTTTGTACTCTTAACTGGATGATGAATTGTATACACTCTGACAGCTTCTATATTTTATTGAATGGCCATTTAACCACTGTTTGATGAACTAGCTCTTCACTGCCTGTGTCCAAGGTCCTCAGCTGGCCTCAGGCTCACTGCAGGCAGGTGCCACATTGGGATTTCTTTGGTCTTCCCCAGCACTCAACCTGGGCCTGGCACACAGGGGCCCCTCTGCAGATGCTTACTGATGAACTGAGAGCCACATGCATTTTCAGCTCCATACCAAAGTGAGAAACCATATCTTTGGTCATTTGTGGCTCATTAAGGAGTGTGAAAAAAGAGCTGTACCAAGAATGATTTATTAACCATGAGTAATAAGTGAAGCCAGAGGATCTGGTTAATGCAATGCGACCTCACTTATGTGGGTTGTTTGTTCCGTTCCTCCCATGTCAGTTAGTGTTAGCAAATGGACTCTAGTTCAGAATTAACCTCTTGCTAAGTTAGAAACAAGAATCCCCTGTGACACTTCTGTGACTTTCTGATTGATTTCTTAAGGATCCTTCAGCTACCTTTGGTTTGCATTAGAAGCTTGGTCCTACGAGGAGGAAAGTATATCTAAGACACAGTGAATGAAAAGTTAAAAGGTTTGTCACAGCCAAGGCAGCAAGCTTGAAGTGGAGGCAGAGTTGGTTGAGGCATTGTTTCAGATTTTAAGGAGTTTATAGGCAGATCATGAAAAGCTGGGAGAACATTCAAGGTACATGGGCTTGTGTTCTGGTTCAGGAGGAAGATCCTCATTGCCTGTGGTCCTCCTTTGGCAGCCACTTAGGAGACTTGCATGGTGTCACCCCCAGCTCTGCATGCGGCCCATGTCAGTCCTCAGCTCCTGGGACCCGGGGCCCACCCTGCTCATGACCTTCAAATCACAGGAGCTATAGGCCACATTTCTCATAGTATATTTCCCCTAAGAGGAGAGATAACTGATGAAAGCCACATGTTTCATCCTATACCCACAGAGGTATGGGCAATGATGTTCACTGCAACTGTGTTTGTAATGGCAAAAAATTGGAGCCAACCCACACATTCAGCAGAAGGGTAATGTTCAATTATGATATATCCATATTAAGAAATACTCTGCAGCAATTCAAAAAGAAGAGTAAGGTTTATATGTATGCACAGGGAAAAGGTAATTGTTAAGCAAAAGAAGCAAGTTGTAGAATAATGTTCATAATATGATCCCATTTATGTAAAACTAAATATTAGTTATATATTTCTGTGGGTACATATATATGCATGTAAATGAACAGCTAAGGGTCTAGAAGGACCATACTAGATTGCTCAGAATCGTAAAGTGGAATAGGATGGGAGAAGAGGGTAGGAAGGATAAGTTTCACTTTTGTCTTTATTTTTATTTATTTTTCACAATAGAAGTATCTTCATAATTTCTCTTTGAATGAAGGGAGGTAGGGAAGGAAGGTAAGCAGGTGGGTGGCCATACTCTTGGTGTCTGTAGTAGTGACTAGTAGATTGCATTTGGTTGTTCAGGTTTGGCCGGAATGGGTTCTGTGGTAACAGTTTTCCCTATGCATTCATATGTGCATGTTTAACATTAGGCAAGTTGCATCCTTGTTGCCCATGATCAGGGGGTATAAACCATTCATTTCAATCATCTTAATCTTAAAAGGGAGAAGATAGCCCAAGAAAAACCTTTCAACTGTATAGATTTTATTTTTGGTATCAGTTATCTTCTACTTGATTGTTTCACTTAAATGAGTTTATGTCCTTTCTTAAAGATTCACAGATTCCCTAGTGATGCAACTTGAAGCATTGGGCAAGGTTTCCTGTTTGGATTGGCCATTGTATCCAGTGTGGATGATTTTTGTTATTTTACTGGCATTGCAAAAAACATCACACTATCGAGGTCCAGGGCCTTCGAAAACAAATCATTGTTTGACCATGGTTTTCAGGTTGACAACTATTTCCAGTGAACCCCGGTTGTTTTCACCTCTCTAAGAAAGTCTCTTTGATGCCACCCAAGTATCAGTGGTACCTACCATACCAAAGTCTTGCAGCAGCTTTCATGTGTTGAGGTAAATTTGTTTGAAGCCAACCCCAGACTTAAATAGAAATGACTCAAATAGAAATGATTATGGTAGGTATCGAAAACTGTCTAGTAATCACTCTTTCTTGAATCAAGCTGTATCTGAGTTCCATGTGTGTGGGCAGTCAAGTGCATAATACAGCTCCATCTGGCTGCTGACCCTTCTGTGACAAGCTCACTTGCAAATGGAGTTCTAAAACCAGAATTCCAGCATGAATGGACTAAATGGGACTGGAAATATTCTAGTACCTCATTGATTCTAGAAAGGAAACAGTGCTTTTTTGTCTCTAATTGAAACAGATCTATGTTAATCTTTCTTTTCTCTGGCTTTCTAGAGTACTATGCATTTTAGGTGTGGACCTTCTCTTTAGTGCTCAAACTTACTGACCAGCCTTTCCACAAAACTGGACTTTTATAAAACACTCCTGCTAAAATTTTCTCTACCTCAAGTCCCAGTTTTGTTTTTTAATATTTCCTGCAGAGTGCCCTGTCTTGTCCATCTTGTCCTGACTCCCCGTGCAATCAAGTCCTGAGCACATTGTGTGCTGAGGGCTGTGTTTCTGAAGTGGGCTTGCCTTGTTTGCATCCCTCCTTTTCCTCAGTGGGAAATATACCAGTGGCAAGATCTCCTGGTATCTCCAAACCAGGACTTCAGAAAAAGAATGTAGCACATGGTCTCCCCTCTGTGCTTTAGCTGGAGTGATAGTAGGCATTGACACAACTACATAAATTGCCCATAAATGCTAAAGCACAGGGTAAAAGCTCTGTCCATTTATACAAGATCTTTAGGTTAATAGACTGGGGAATTTGGGGAAGGATTTGTAAAGAGGGGTGTTTAGGCAGCCTTGTAGGACTAGTATGGTTTGGTTCAGTGGAGAGATATGTCTTGAGTAGGAGCAGCCCTTCCGGGCTGGTCAGGAAGGGGGAAATAAGCCCTGGAGCCATAGAAGATGTGTGGAAGTTGGCTGATTATAGAGTGGAGAAGGTGGTCAGCGTGGTGGGGTAAGGGTGGGGCCATATTCAGTTCTCTTTTTGGCTAAATTAGGAGGTATTCCTTCAGATTCAGCAGATATTTACTTACCTTGTAGTAAGGATTGGGAATAAAATACAAAGAGAAGTAATATGGGGCTTAGTGTTCAGAAGAGACAGGCACAGAAATCCCCTTAGGGGCACCCCAGGGCACAGAAGGGCTGGAGAGAAGGAGCTCTGGTGCAGATACAATGCAGTTTGGCCATTCTTTGGCTGTCGACCCTTAACATGGCACCCTTCCGGTGCCATGAGCACTGGAAGGGGGAGAGTGATATAGCAGCAAAATCTGGAAAGCTTTAATAGGGGCCTAGTTTTGCTAAGGAGTTTAAAAGTGAAGAGCAGCTTAGTGTGGAAGAAACAACCAAAGTCAGTATCCCAAGGGAAATATGTTTGTAGTTGCAGGTTAGGACAGCACAACATGTGGCTGGCAGCCCGTGGGAAATCTGAGCATCATGATGGTAGTGGCAGAGGACATGTAGCCCAAGAGGACTGAACAGGTTTCAGGCTTCTTAGGTGAAGGGCCTTTGAGTCTGCAGTCAAGAGTTGGAATGAGAAGTTATATGTGGTTGGTTGGTTTGTTGGTTAAGACCTAAAGCAGGGTACAATGGCTCTGTAGGTGCTGTTGTTTTTAGCCATAAGAAAAAGAATGATTTAAATGTAGCGTGGTTTACTGAAGACTGGTTTAAGCAAATTTGCCATTTTCAGGTGCTCCTAATACTTCATTGCTGGTAGGCATTGCAGGTGGACCTTGTGCCTGCCACAGCTGCAAGGGAAGTGATCCAAACTGACTAAAGCAGTGGCACCTAGCTAGTGTCATCATCTCAGCACAGGCTAAGTGGACACGTCGTGCCTGTACTGCTCTTTGAAGTGTTTCCCCCTCTCTGTGGTCTGACTCCTGACATGTTTTGTAGACCTTTGTGTGTGTCCTGGGGCAGAGGATGCTGTCAAGCCCTGGGTTTGAATTGAGAAATTATTTCTCCTTTCAGTTATCACCACAATTAGTACAGATGTTGAGTTTCAACATTCAGTACTGAGCAGTGGCATTTTCAACTAGCTCTAATCTGCTTTTCTAATGGGAAAACAAACGAAATGCATGGTCAAAGTTTGAGCTAGTCGAGCCATACCTGCATACAGCACTAGTGAGGGAAAAGAAGTAGATGCACCTAAAATCTGAATTAGAGCCTCCTTCTCTTGAGGACCAATATGGACATGCTTGTTTGCTTCTCAGATTTTTCCCCAATTAAAGGGAGATAATTCATAAGATTCCCTTGGTGAAGAGCACAGCCAGCTGCCAAAGAAGGAAGAGAACATGTGGAAAAGCTGCCTTTGGATTGTCCTCTTATCCTTTAAATGGTTGCAAAGAGATAGTTTTTCTGATATTGTGTGATCATGGAGAAGGCATCTCAGACAAACATAGCTGAGCCCAGACCTTGAAGTGAGCCTTCTGGTTATGGAAACTATTCCTAAGCACAATATTACAGAGATCGTTTCAGAGTGTACTGGTTTTTAAAGCAGTTGGGGCTTAACAGTGGTGGAACTGGTCCAAAAGGACTTTACCTTACATTAATGAAATACCTTGTCAAGGAGACCAGCCCCACAGCACCCAAGCAGATAGCAATTCCAAATCTACTGTAAATGGTTAATTTAAACTGCATTATAGAATGCTCTGATACTATGCCCTAAAGAACAAAAATGATCTTGTAGCTAACAAAGTCAAAATAACATTTCCAAGTATTTGGGGTTTTTTTAAGTGTTCCTTTAAACTGAGGCTAGCCACCTTTTCTCATGGAAACCTCTCTTGCTGCTGCTCCTGCATGTGTGGTGGCATTGTGGTTGAATAGCCTCAACCAGTCATCTTGAGGTCCTAATGACCCCAGTGAGGGAAGGATCTCTGGCCTCCTTGGTAGCCAGTGCTCACTCACTCCTTGCGAGTCCTACTCAGGCTCTAATGAAGGTGGCCTGGGACTTCCTTCTATGACCAGTGCAAGAGGATGCAGCTGTCAAAATAAAAATAGACCATCAGATTGCTTTCAGTGGCAGCTGTGGGGGAGGGAAGATTTGGTGAAGTGCTGCCCTTTCAAAGGAATGAAAGCCCCCAAAGGAAGTCTGTGGAATGTTGACCAGCCAATCCTTAAAACAGAGCAAGGAAGATGCCCCCCCCCCCAATTATGTTTGGGAAATAGACAAAAATAAGCAGAGAGGCAGGCAGACAGAGGGGGGAAACAGGCTCCCCGTTGAACAGAGAGCCCAATGTGGGGCTCAATCCCAGGACCCTGGGATCATGACCTGAGCCGAAGGCAGAGGCTTTAATCC
This sequence comes from Enhydra lutris kenyoni, assembly GCF_002288905.1. NCBI lineage: Eukaryota > Metazoa > Chordata > Mammalia > Carnivora > Mustelidae > Enhydra > Enhydra lutris. The sequence goes on from NW_019154132.1 coordinate 159,279, forward strand.
ACTGAGCCACCCAGGCGCCCTTTTTTTTAAAATCAAGGGACAGATAGTAAATATTTTGAGCTTTGTGGGTCCTAAGTTTCCTGTGACAGTACACTGCTCTCTCCTCTACATGAAAGGAGCGTTAGACAATACATAGATGAACAGGTGTGACTGTGTCCCAGTAAACATGGGCCTTTTTGCCAACCATGCTGGCATCTTCCAGGAGTCTGTGTGCCAGCCATGTGGGGTGGTGTCAGGGCATTTAGAACAGGGAGCCGGAGCCAGCCTGAGGTGGAGGGAGATGATGTCAGGGAAAGCTCTGTGGGTAGGGCTGATGGGTTACATCAGGTGTGGTTCCACTAAGGGAGTGCCCCTGGGAGGAGTCCTGAAAGAGAAGGGTATTCCAGAGGAAACAAACACGGGGGAGAAGAAGAGATCCTGGGGAGGAGTGGGCAGGAAAGTACAGAACATTTGGAGAGATTCTCAGGCAGCCAGGTACCTGGAGTTTGGTGAGTTGGTGGAGGTGAGCTTGGGAGGTGAGTTGTAGACAAGTGCTGAAGGATTTTGAAGAGGATCTTTACTTTGCAGACAGGATGAATCCACTGATATGTTTTAGCAGCTGAGGCAAATTTACCTTTATATCTTTAACAAGTGGTAGCTTGTGATTCTGAAGTAGCTACTGCTGATTTCTCCTGATTTCCAAGCATCAGTTTTCAATCATGGTAATTTTTTTGGTATGGTCATTTATCATTAACATTCATTAAGTAATATTGTAGAATTACTTGGTTTGGAGAAATTGCTGAAATTGGCCCTGTTTTCATGAGCCACACTGGATACATCAAGGGTGCCAGACACAACTGAAATCACAGAAGAGGGCTTTCAGTGGTAGGTTGGAGCTGGCATGAATCTCCCTCACCACCTTCCTATAACCCACCCATGCTGGCTCAAGGAAATTCAGTGTGCTGACCATGCCTGCTTTAGCCTTTCATTGAAATAACTTGAGCAAAAATAAGCATTTGGGTCCTCATCTGTTGATCTGACAAGTCAAATGTATGTCGTTTTTTGACTAACCTGAAAGAAGCCAACAGGTGTTGGAGGTTTCTCATTTGCATTTTTTCTCACAAAATCAAACCAAAGGCTAAATCTTGTCTCTCCACTCTGACCTTCCCACCCCTCCCCACCCCATCAAGTACCACAGAGTTCTTGGAAGTTGTTATTTGTAGTAGTGTTTCCTAAATTTAGCTGGTGCAGGAAGAATCAGTGGCAAATGGGTGCCTGAAGAAAATGCATCTTCAGTTTAGAGCCTAGACTCAGAACATGTGTTACGTAGCACAACTCAAGGACTGTATTTATCTTCTGTGGTGATTTTCTACAGTAATTCCTATGAGATTTCTATTATAGTACAAACAAAAAAGGAGATTATCAAGAATCTTACCCCCTAGACCTTACCTGGTTTGGTTTGGTTTTGTTTTAGATCTTATTTATTTGAGAGAGAGAGAGAGTTTGAGAGAATGGGTGGGATGAGGGACAGAAGAAGCAGATTTCCCTTGGAGAGGGAGCCTGACTCAGGACTCAACCCCAGGACCTCAGGATCATGACCTTAGCTGAAGGCAGATGCTTAACAACTGAGCCATCCAGGAGCCCTGTTTTTGTTTTTTGTTTTTTGCTTTTATGCCTGCTTCCAGTTCTTAGTCCACAGACATACAAAAGTTTTTCCAGAAGTAATCTTTCTACAGGTAAAATTTTGTATTCTACTTTTTCCCTTTAAAAAATGTTACTGGCTATGTGAAAGTTCTTAAATTGAGGAGAAATAATGATCAAACTCCATGGGCCAGGTACCGGCTTCAGCATCTATGTACATGGCATCCATATACATAGCCTAGGTGGAGATCTTTCTGTGCTTTCTCTGGAGTAAGATATTCCATGAAATGTAAGGCTGTCAAACCTGGCAGGTACATCTGAGCAATTTCAAGTCAGCAGTTGCCATCTCTTGGTCTATGACCTTCAGGAGTGTGGCTAGACTAATTTTTTCAGATTACCTGCCTTTAGGTTTATATAAAAATGCAGAAGTGGGGTGCCTGGGTGGCTCAGTGGGTTAAAGCCTCTGCCTTTGGCTTAGGTCATGATCCCAGGGTCCTGGGATGGAGCCCTGCATTGGGCTCTCTGCTCAGCAGGGAGCCTGCTTTCCCCCCTATCTCTCTCTGCCTGCCTTTCCGCCTACTTGTGATCTCTGTCAAAAAAAAAAAAAAAAAAAAAGTGTAGAAGTAGTCAAATTCATAGAGATAGAAAGTAGAATTGGGGGTTACAGGGGATGGGGAGAAGGGTTAATGGGAGTTAGTGTTTAATGGGTTCAGAGTTTCCATCTGGGAAGATGAGTTCTAGAGATGAGTGGTGGTGATGAGGATGTGACTATACATGATGCAACTGAGCTGTGTATTTAATAATGGTTAAAATGGTAAATTTTATGTGATGTATATTTTACTACAATAAAAAGTACAGAATGATTGTCTCAAGTGGGAGAGACTTTTGTTTTTTATAGTGGTGTATAAACTGTGGCCTTGCTTCTGATCAAACTTAATTCTTTTTTAATTTTGTTTCTTTTTTGGAGTCAGATTTTTGGATAATTTGGGAATTAGTTCTAAGTGGGGTCCCCAGCTTACTTTGCTTAATTCATTAATGGGCATTAGATTATCAGTGTTAATAGATTTCCATCTGTAGGAATTGCAGAGCCCACTTCAGCGTGCCACTCTGTTACTTCATAAATGTGACTGTCAAAGAAAAAATGTCATCTCTTTCAGAAGACTCCTCCTTTGTACACCCATATTGCTATTGGTATTTGGATGGGATCAGATGAGAAACCAAGATCCAAGATCAAGTCACTTTTATTAGCAGCTAAAATAACTTTTCCATCACATGGATTTCCTGATTCTGGCCTCTTAGTAACTCTATCTCCTACTCATGTTTCCTCTTAGGTTGTGAATAAGTCCTTGCAGAAACTGATTTTATTAGTTTTCCTGAGAGAGAGAAAACAGATTCTGAAGGCCTTGATCTTTCTTTTCTTTAGAAAAGTAGAATGTCAGCTAGCTTCTCCAGAAGCCTCTTACTTATGTTTCAGAAAGAAAAGATCAGTGAATTTTAGAAATTGTACTTGAAACAAGCGAGAGTTTGATCTTTTTACTAGTCCTGAAATCAGAATCTTGCCCATTTCTCAAGTACTTGACGATGTATCGTTTTAAGTGTAATCTTTAGTTTCAGCCCCAAAGAAAGGCAAAAACCTTACTTTTGGTGGTTACTATGCTTGTTGAAACAGAAAACAGAAAAATATTAGAACTTTTGAGAATAAGGACTTAGAAAGCCTTAAACTTTGTGCAAGAAGAATCTCTGAAATACTTTCTAACTTTCTTTTCAATCAATTGATATTTGTTGTCTCTTTCAAAACCTAACCTAAAAACTTCACCCCCCAAAATTTCTTTGGATGATCCCATTGAAATCTAACTTCTTTCTGGTATTTTCCTAATGTCTTTCCACACTATGTAATACTAACTGATGTGTTGCCTGTTATTATGAATATTCAGTGTATATGTGGTCAGTGTAAATATGAGCCTTTTTCTTAATTCTTTGCCTTTTCTTCCTTCTGGTCCTCACCTTATCAGTATTAATAGCATTCTCAGGATGTTATAGGCCATTTAAAATGCTATGTAGTCAGAAGAAATTATCTGCTCATTCTTTGTCCCTCCTAGAAATCAAGACAGTCTTAAAGCATAGACTGAGCCCTTTCCCTTAGCTAAACTGGTTTTTGTATTCTTTGGCTAGCTGCCTAAATTGAAAATCTGTAACTTGACACTTACTAGCTCCATGAAGTTTAATATTAATTGGCTTTCCACCAATCACTGTTTTGGAACATCATGAAAAGTACTAAATTCTTATCTATGTAATAATTTTCTTTCAAAGAAGATAATTTTAGTTTTAATGTTGGGTTTTTGTTTGTTTGTTTGTTTTTTAGTTTAAGAGGTAATATGTAGGAGCAAATATCACATAGCAAATCCTGTAGGAATGGAAACATTGCTGTTATTTTTTTAATTTCAGTGTAGTTAACATACAGTGTTATATTAGTTTCAGCTGTACAATATAGTGATTCAAGGATTCTGTACATTACTCAGTGCTTATCATGATAAATGTGCTCTTAATCCCCTTCACCTATTTCACTCATCTCCACATCCACCTCCCCTCTGTTATTTTTATTACTTATGATTTTCAGATTATTCTAGAATTTTGTCCTAGAATAAGATCTGTTACTTTTTTGCTTCATTTGTCATGTTTTCCATAATTTAGCTAAACACATCCTGCCCCATATCTCTATCTCTAAAAACCTCAATATGAGAAAATGATTTTTCGGGGGGGGGGGAGGGGATTCCATTAATACTAGGACAATTTTAAGTCTCTCCAGCTTGTAGCATTGAGGTCCTTAATGCTGTCAGCACTCTTGCTGCTTTCTGAATTAGTAATTAACTGCCATGAATTGTACACATGTGCAGGCATCTGAAGACTTTTTTCAGGTACTGTATTGTTCTGCAGTCTGTGGCCTGCAAGAAAGATACTTTTCGTGCTTTGTTAATGACTAAGCCAAGATAAATAGATGTTCTTGGGCAGTGAGCAGCTGAACCTCTTTGACAGTTTTGACTCCTTTCTTTACTGTATTTGCATAGTTTGTTCCCTTCTTATTGTAGATCACGGTGAGCTGATTCTTAACCAAGTTCTGGCGGTATGGACAGGCAGGAGGCTGGTGTCTGGAGCATGTGCCTGCAGTGTGCCCTTCCTATGTCATGGCTGAAAGTTCAGCTCTCTTATTTTTATGGTCCCCAGGCATGGGCACTTTATGATAGTTTTCTTCCTGTGTACTATTCCTGTAGTGTGATCTTCATGTTAATTGGTTTTCACCTTGTTCAACAGATATTTAGTGTTTACTATGTGGCAAGGAAGGTTCTTGTTGTTGTTCTACTTTTGACAGAACATGATCTTATGTTTTCTATTTTCTCTGTCCTTCCTTAACAGTAGGGGATCCCCAAACTTGTGGCTGAGAGCTACTTTGTTCCTCCTTAGAAGCTTCACAGATGGGAAGCTGTAGCTGCCACATGCCCATCCCAGCTAGTGAGGGTAAGGGGCCCAGCATGGCTGAAAGTTGCCTCCTCATCAATCTGTGGGCTTGAAGGGAGGGATACCCTTTGCCATCTTCCTGCATCTTACTCCTGCCGTATGGGGCCAGCAGCCTTTTCTTTTTCTCATCAGGCACCAAAAAGGGGAATGGGACCCCACTCAGGGAACACCTGAAGGAAGTGAGGTGCTTTCCAATCACACTGCCATTGGAATTTATGGTGAATGCTCTTAATAAGCTAAGAGCTATTTAGCCTCCTCTTCTGGCCCATTCTCTTCCTTTCCTTCTTTTTTATTTTTTTTTTTTCTTTCCTCTCATCGTATGGCCTGGGGTGATTTTAGATTCTGTTAGGATTAAGTGGCTGTCCATCAGCATGTGTGACAGGCAAGCATTTTTATCCTATGTTGGAGGGGCTCCACCTCAGCATTCTTGATTGATTTAAGTTACCCAGGTGACAGTCACAATGGTAGGGAGGGTGGAAACCTGAGAATCCTTCCCATCCCTCTGGAAGTTCTGGTCTGAATTGGAGGAAGTGTGTGGGAGGAAAGAATTTCATAAGCTTCTGGACCTGATCCATGGCCAACTCTCACTTAAAAGTAAAAGAAAAAAAGTAAATGAGTCATTCCAGTGACAGATTTATGAAATGATCAGTATGTGTATCTATACCAATAAGCTTGTTTGGCCCTGATGAAGGGAAGTAGTGAAATTACTTTTTTTTTTTTTACAGTATCATTTCCTTTTCCATTTTCTTTCCTTTTAAATCACTGCTTTAATACCTCTCTGGGTTTGGAGGTGCTTTAGAACTTCAGACAACTGCCTTGTTATTTCCAACAGAGCCCAGTGCCCAGAGTCCAGGAAAAAATGAGGACAGACAGAAGGAGGCAATTAGGGATGACAAAGTGAAGGTTGAATGCGGGAGGAGCATAGTCTGGCAGCTTATCCTTAAACTTTACCCTTGACATGTTCAAACCTGTTAGGTCTCATGTAAAGTATTCTCACATGGAGAAGCAGTAGTAAAACTCATCTTCAAGAGTTTGTTGGAAGATGTAATGATTGACCCAGAGCTGGGGAAAAAAAATGTATGTGTATATGAATTAAGCAGGAAAAATGTTTTGTTTTTTTTTTTTCTGACCTCTCCTAATACTAGGAGAATTTTATCTTTTAGGTTTTAGTGGGAGAATTTATCTTTTAGGTTTTAGTGGGAGACAACTGGTTTAAGCAGGAAGGTGTTTGTTAAGAGATAGTTGAGAGCTTATGTTCTCAGAAGAGCTGGAGAAACAGACTTTCAGCTGAAGTTAAAGGAACAACACTCAGACCACATCACACAACTGGTGAGATCTGCTGCCACGTCTGCCCCCAGAACCACCTGCTTCTACTGCCACCTGCACCTGCCAAGCAGGTGCTCTTTACCCATCTGACTTGTCCCATGTCCTGTTTCCAAATCCACCTCAAGTAGGTGTGTCATATGATGAAACCAGGTCCTGAGTCTACACCCTAATAGCAAAGGAGATTGAGAAATGTAGTTTACATGGATTCTGTATTGGAAAAGTAGAATTCACAATGTCTTGAAGTATCAAAGTGTGGAGGTCTAGAAGAGTTTGGGGCAACCACAAATTTGGATGTTCCTTACTAGACTACATTAGTAAATACACCACAGAAATGCCTCATATGAATTAGCAATAAAATTTTAATGATCAACTGCAAAAAAATTCAAATAATTCTAAAAGACAAGTTATTTTATGACTTTATTTGCTGAGGTACTTGTGGTAGTCTATATATTTCTATATGTTTCTCCTTCATTAACTCTCTTAGATTGGTTAATTTTTAGTGTTTGATGTGTTTCTTCCCCTACTTATTTTTCATGACATGGTGGCAAGATCCTATGAGATTAGGCTATCAAAGGAGGAAGGGTTTAAAAATGGTTCCTCTAAGTTCTCACAGAACCATATTGTTTTGCAAAGATTGCTGAGATTTCTAGATTTTGTTTTTTACATGACATTGAAGACCTTTGGAACTATAAATCCCTCTGAAGAAGAAACAACCAGGTTTTTTAAAAATATATTTAATTAATTATCTAATTAATTAATTGATGTATTTATTTGAGATAGAGCATGAGCAGGGGGAGGGGCAGAGAGACAGCTAGACTCCTCCCTGCAGAGCAGGGAGCCCAATGTGGGGCTCAATCTGAGGACCCTGAGACCATGACCTGAGAAGTCAGACACTTAACTGACTGAGCACTCAGGTGCTCCAAACAACCAGGTTTTTAATAAAACTTAAATTTAGCATGGCTTTTTATAGCATGAATTTACACAGACATTTTTTTATAGATTTTTATGGAGACCTAAATGAAGTTCATTTTTTTGGTTTTCAAATTAGGCCATTCTTTTAAAAAAATGTGAGTTTGGTACACAAACTTTTACTCTTTTGAAAAACAAGCAAAATCAAAATAGAGATGCCTCGGTGGCTCAATCATTAAGCATATGCCATCAGCTCAGGTCATGATCCCAAGGTCCTGGGATCAAGTCCCACATTGCATTCCTTGCTCGGGCGGTGAGGAGCCTGCTTCTTCCTTTGCCTGCTCTGCCTGCCACTCCCCCTGCTGTACTTTGTCTCTCTCTCTCTCTCCCTCTATAACAAATAAATAAATAAAATCTTTAAAAAAATAAATCAAGATATTTTGAATGTGTAAATTCCCAATAATGTATCAGGGAAACTATAATTTTCCAATTACTAAAATTTGATGTAGAATACTCTGTAATATAACATTGTAATTTAGTCATCATGTTAAGGATTTTACTTAAAGTGCTTCCTTTTTGGTCACTTAGGATCTTAAATGAAATAGATTTTTTTAAAATGTTGAATATGTAAACAAGCATCTGAAATGATAGTTTTGAAACTTGTTGACACTTACTGGAAAGCACTCAATTATTTCACTTTTTTGATAAACCTTATATAAGCCTACAAACGGTTTGCAAGCCAGAGCATGAATATTCATATGCACGGTCAAGGAAATAACCAGGAACCTTAATTAAAAAGTTTCCCCTGGTTCCTTGGCAACAAAGGATGAGGGAAAAACTTCTCCTTTTTACTTTTTATTTTTTGATCTGAGTAAACAGTTCCTTTAACTAGTATTCTCCACTAAGTATCATCTTTTTATTTTATTTTTATTATTCTACAGGGGGTTAAATACCTGTGCATTCCAGCAGCGGATTCACCATCTCAGAACCTGTAAGTGGTTTTTTTCCTATATTTTTGGAGATATTAAAAATGAATAAAGACCAGTAAAGTCAAGCAAGTTAAGTGCCGTGACATCATCAGAGCCATGGGACTCTTGATGCCAAGCATAGAGGTCTGTGCTGCGAAGTTAGAGCCGTAGCGGGAGGCACACTGTTTGTTTACCAGTCCTTCAACTATATAACACTGACTGATGGGATATCTACAAGAAGAGGCTCATTTTTAGAAACGATGCCTCAAACCAAACTTTTAGCATGTTTATCCTCTCTCTAGAAGCAAAGGTTTAAAGAAGCTAATGGGTTTTGTCTAAGACAGCACCATCCAGTAGAAATAGACTATGAACCACAAATGTAAGCCATGCAGGTAATTTTAAATTTTCTAGGAGCCAAATTAAAGAGTAAAAAAGGAAAGGTGACAATAATTAGGTTGTGGTTAGGCTTCAGCAGAATGAGGGACAGCTCTTTGGAGACCCACAGCACTTCACAGCTTTAAACATTCACACTATTTGGTGTCTAAAAGTGACCTAGAAAGACCACGGTATGGAGTTAAGTTTTACTGAAGCATGGATTTGAACCTTGCAGGTTGAGGGACTGGAGCAGAATTGAAGTACTGAGCCATTCAGTGTATCTAGTAGACACCAGCCTCTGCTTCTCAGGCTGGCCTCATGCTTACATTGCATGTCACATACAACAACCCTGCTAGTATTACACATTACCGCATTTTATTAGGAAAGTTGTAAGCTAAGGTGGCGTTTGTAAATTTGGGAGTCTGCAGACCTATCAGGATTCATCCTTCACGATTCTTAAGCTCTATTGCTTACAAATCCTGCACATTGGAATTACATACCACATAATCTTCTGTTTAGTATCCCAATTGTCTAGCATCTCTAAAAGCTATTGAACACTGAAACATCAGCCAATCTTGATTTTTATTGCTGGACAGCAGATTTTTCACAGATTATACAATAATTTTGAGAGATCTTCCTGTTTGGGGGGAAGAAAAAACAAAAAACGTTGCCAGAGTCAGATCGATTGCTGTGGGGAAAGATGTGGGAAAGCAGGTGGGTAGGACAGGAGACAGGTGGTATAGAGTTAGACCAGGAAAGGTAGATTGGAAAGCAGGGACAGATAACATTCTATGCACGACTTGTTTTCACACTAACTCTGTATTTCACAGAAAAAGTCAATCTTTAAAATCGAGGATGGTGGAGGAAAGATTTTACTAGGATCACTAGGAAAACTGTAGCAGCCTACGTCTAGGAGAAGAAGCACCAGAGAACTTCCTTGGTTACTAGTCGTGTCAAGAAACAGAAGTGGTTGGAAGGGCATGGCGTATACGGAAGGAAGTGAGCCACTGCCTTTCTCTGGAGACCACAGCAATCTTCTGCCCATGTTTTGGTGGCTATTTTTAGAACAGTTGCTTTGCTCTTATCTCAAACTGAGATTCTAATGTACTGTGAACTTGTCAATACCTGATTGGCAATGACTCTTTGGAGGAATCAGATTGTAACACATTCTGGGCATTTGTTGTCAGAGAAGGTAGCCACCTGTACTCGATTGCCCCCAGGATTTTTCAGCTTTGCTAGGAGCCAAGCACTGGGCTTGATGTCCAGGACAATGACTGATGTATGAAATGAAGATTGAGCATTGAGCAGCCCTACACTATATAAACAAGTAAGCAGTAGACCTTGATGTTAGATATCTTACCTTTAAAACTAGTTGCATCTACCTTGACAAGTCATTTAAACCCATCTGAGCTTCAGTTCCCTCATTTGAAAAATTCCTGCCTTCAGGATTTTTGAAGACAGATCACATATCTATGAACTCTAAGCACTTTTGAAAATCAGAGTATACTTTTACTGTCTTCAGGGTGTGTAAATATATCTTGAGAGTTACAAAAGAAGATAGTTGAAATAACAATTTTTGGTGCTCAGGAGGCCCACTTCAGTGGAATATTTGAAAGATTTCTTTACATGGAAAGGCCAGAGTGACAGAAAATATTTCTCTGAGTTGCAGTGTCTCATGGGTCAGTTCAGATCTGGCAAAACCAGCCCAAACACAGTCACCTTGGGTCCAGAGGACCAGCCCATAAGATTTGAATTTGTTCTCTCCCATCCCAAATATGTGCAGAGGTCTTGTTAAGATGAGTGATTTCCCTTTTTAGCCCTTTCCTCACATCTTGGTGAAAGTGTAGTGTAGGATTCCAGTAGGTGGTTATTATAGCACCCAAGTGTGAAGCTAATGACAGAGAGAACTTGAGGAGAATGTGCCACTGCTGCTATTTTGAGTGAAGTCCTATAGCAGTACAACCTCTGATCCAGTTGGAAAATAAAGTCAAGGCCATAACTCATCGAAAGGCAGAAAAGCTGGCACTCTCTTGTTGGGAATTATGTTCATAGGCACTCATGTGATTCTTTGGAGAAACTTTTAGTTTTAATCCATTAGTAATAGCAAATTTATGCATTAAATAAGGATTTGGACACATCGATGTCCATGATTCTATAAATACTTCTTGCTCTACTGAAGTTACATGGGAATTGTGGAGTTAAGTTTGGAATATGAGTATACTTTGTATGTTAAGAGACAGCCTATGAAATAGCTTGAGTTTCTCTTTACTTGTTACAAATATTTTATTGGAAGCATAATGTGCCTTTTAACAGTGAGCATGCTTTCATGATATAATTAGACCATAGCCAGTGAAACACTTAATTCTGTTTATATGACCCACCTCACTGCAGGTAGCCTGAAGTAATTACTCAGCAAATATTAGGAACATATAGGCTAATGTGAACCTTTATTTTCTGTACAATTAACCAATGTAGGTGGTCAGGAGATAAATAATATTAATGCTCTGGTTAACAAAAACAGGAGAAATCATGTCTGTCATTTGGAAAATATGCCCTGGGTAACTCAGATGAGTAGAACTAGTAGTTCTTTAGTCTAGCCATTTTCAATTACGGATGCCTAGAATTCTTATATTTAATGACAAAATAAATTCTAGAAAACTGTATCCCTGTTTTAAACTTACAAACTTTTAAAATTATTTCTCACTTGGGATATAATTTAATACATATAATATATATTTAATATAATATCCTAAGTCTCTCCCCACAGATACTTACACCAACAGGAATTCTTCTTGCCAATTACGCTTAGTAAGAGGTTTGTGACCTTTTGAAACTAACTGCTTCACTTGGTATTCAGTGGCTGTAAACTGCCCAGAAAGGTCATTTTTCTGTCGTGGCTTTAATCCTCATAAACTCCCCCTCTGATCTTCCAGGAACTTAAAACACAGAAACCTGGTGGAGATAACATTAGTACATTAAAATTTTAGCTTAGTTCCCCCAACCACCTTGCCTTTCAAAGTCAGGAAATGTGAAAGTTCAAGTTCTCATAGTCATTATAACCCCACAGACCCAGGTTGGTATGTTTTGCATGATTTGTCACAATTAGAGGCATCCTTGAGTTTATATCAAATGCACAGGCCACATGTTCTCTGGCCGATGTGGCTAGAATTTCTCAGACTTTGAGAAATAGTTGCTTTTGCTTTCTCTCTGTAGTTTCTTATACAGGTCATTTTTAGCCTCGTTTCTCTCATCTGTAAAATACCTATCTAACACAATTTTTGTAGTATAAGGTAGATAAGTGAAAGTGTTTTTTATGAACTCTAAGCATTTTTAAAAATAAGATTATATTTGCTGTCTATCCAAGAAAGAAGTATTAATGTATTTTGAGAGTGAATTACTGAACTATTAATGTATTTTGAGAGTGAACTACTTGAGAGTGAACTAGTTGAGAGGGAATTACTGTAATTCACTCTGAAAATACATTAATACTTCTTTAATTAATGAATAAATAACTAATTTATCAATGAATAAAGAACTACTCATTCTTATATTAATATTTATTAAATTGGTATTTTGTATTTAGACATTGTTAAGGGAATAATTACTTTTTTTAAATCTTTTTTAATCTTCTTGAAGTCCAGGAAAGTTTGATCTGTGCTGTGGAGTTGGTAGCATTGCATCATTACAATAGAGCCTTTGTGACATTCAGTGGTTTGAGTATTGAGCAGGTCTCTAAATTTTTTGAGGTTTTTGTGGGGAGAAGAGGTATTAGCAATACAGTAAGCTTATATTTAAAGTATCAGTAAAACTTCCTTGCCTTATTCTACCTCCTTATCTTTTTGTGTATGTTTTGTTTAGTTTAGCTGATGTCTTCTGTACATCCAGTTCTCTCTTTCACTCATTTACAGTTGTTTTTGTTTTAATTATTAAAAAGCAACTTTGCAAGATCAAAGTGATGTGGGCCCTTAGAGTGCTGTGGTGGTCCTATTTCTAGACAGAAGCATACTTACCTGAGCATCTGTGTGCACACACACACATGCTCACCCGTGACCCCTGAGGACTTTGCAGCCCATAGAAATGAGAAATACTCAGAAAAGGCATATTGAGTTTTCCATAAGACTTGACTTTTTGAATTTAACTATTTTTTAGTCTTCCTTTTTTTTTTTAAAGATTTTATTTATTTATTTGACAGATAGAGATCACAAGTAGACAGAGAGGCAGGCAGAGAGAGAGGAGGAAGCAGGCTCCCCGCTGAGCAGAGAGCCCGATGGGGCTCGATCCCAGGACCCTGAGATCATGACCCGAGCCGAAGGCAGAGGCTTTAACCCACTGAGCCACCCAGGTGCCCCAACTATTTTTTAATCTTAAACTATGTCCTCCTTGTTTTTCTAGTGTTCAGCTACTCTTTGTGAAATTACATTATAGTAGGTGGTAAAGAGGGTTTTGTTTTGTTTTCAAAATGAACTTATGTGGCAAAATGAAAAGCATGATCATACCACATGTGTGTTTTAATTCTCCCCAGTTAAAAACAGTGTTTAAGTGCAGGACATATGAAATTTGGGACATCATTGATATATGAGTAGTTTGTGTGTGTTCAAAACTGCGTGCCGATAGAGCAGCTCTGCCATGTACTACTGTATAATGTTCCTTCCTGCTTGCTTCTGGGTGGGGTGAGAGCTTTACTGTGTTCCAGCTGGGCCCACACAGAGCCTGGGGGCCTGTGCTAATCCTGCCCCAGGAGAAACAGCTTTCTGATCCTAGCCCACCTTCCAGAGCACAGGTTCACTCACTCAGAACTTTCCACCGGCTTGCTTTTTGCTTTTTTGCTTTTTTTTTTTTTAAGCATTCTTTTTTCAGGAGGAAAAAAATAAAGAGTGCTTATCTTTCTTGTTTTCTCCTCCTTTGCTTTCATATACAACATACATGCACATATATGTTTGTGTGTACACATAAATACACACATGTGTATGTATGTGAGAAGGAGAAGTGTCCTGAGTCTCCATGGCTTTTGCTCTCAGTACAGCCTGCTCTGATACTGCTGGCTTTGGAGTAAGCCCAGCTACCATTCAAGGGGTATGATCAAGGGATCATGACCAGATCCCTTGGGCTACTGCTCAGATAAGCAGAGTCCTCAGCAGGAGAAGGCTGTCTCTGACCCCACAGTCTGCCTGTGGGCTGTCACAGGCTGTCTGTGATCTCACAGCCTCCATATCTCATAGTCTTGGAATAAGAACTAGTTGTCAGCCTCAAAAAATGAGCATCATGGGGTGTAGTTTTGCTAGATCCCATCCACCATCTGTTTTGTGCATCTCCGAAGGTCAGGGAAACCTGGCTGGTCCTGTCTCTTGACCTCCAGACAGAGAGAGGGGGGAGGCTCTTCAAGGGGAGGACAGCCAGCACAAACTGAGAAAGGGGGACAGTGGCAACTGCAGGGCTGAGTTTGCTGAGCCCCCACAGAGGAGGGTTCTCCTCTGAAGTGCCCTCTGCCCTACCCAAGGTGTTCTTTTCAGATTGCTGGCAGCAGCAAGCACTATGAGGTAAGTTTGTGACACATATAGGTGGATGAGCCCCACTCGCTTTCCTCCAACAGAACTTATACACATGTCTTTGTACGGAAGTGAGGGTACAAAATGAAGAGAAACAAAATGAAGAGCAAGAATAGGGAACCTATGTTCATTGTAACAGCCTGTGGTGGGATGGTGCTTAAGATGTGTGCTTCTGCTTCACATCGGAGAATTGGGCAACAAGAGCCAGAGTCGCGGGTATTTCCTGTGTGGAGGAGGGAGTTTAATGACCAGCGCTAGAGTTTATGTCATCAGCTTCCCTGGAAATAACCCCCGCTCCCTGCAACACACCAAAGCAGTAGTAAATGTTCCTGCCTCCTGGCTTTACTTGGAAAAAGCACTTCTAGGAATGTCTGCTTGGTGTGGCCTTGTGCCCAACTGTGTTTATGAGTCAAGTTTTGTGGTGGGGCTTTGAGCCATCTCTTCGGTGGCATCATTTACACTCCTGGGCTGGGCTGTGAGCTGTCCTCTCACAGATGTCTGCCCTGGGGTTCCACAGCCCTTGCGCCAACATGGTGGTGGGCAGGAGCCATCTATAGGTTTGTCCTAGACTTAAGGTTGGTGCACTTAGAACTGAAAGAGGAAAGGGCTGGCAAGGAGCAAAGTGGGGGCACCTCCTCATGACTTCCTTGGCCCTTCAGCTCTTTCACACACACTCTCTAGGCTCTGGCAGGTTTGCATGTTGCCCTACTGACCCCACTCCCACCCCACTGTCTTATCCTGAGAAAGGACAGGAAAGACTGACTTTTGAATCCAGATATACCCGATAGTATTTAAGACCTGGGTTTCATCGTGCATGTGGTTTGGTACATGCAGGAATAAAAGCCAGATAGAAGTAGTTGTTCCCACTCTCAGGTTTCAGTAAAGGGATTTGTTTGTTATCACTTTGCAAGATCTTGGTGAGTTCCACGGCACTGACCGTGTTCCCCTAAAACACGAAGTCCTACTCACTTCAAGGGCCCTGGTAACTTTCACGTTACTCGGGCCTTTGCACTGTGTTCTGGAGCAGTCTGTGGTTTGTTCACTACTCAGGCAGTTGTCATTCATTTCGAGATTTGTTTTTCCTCTTCTGGTTGCTGTGTTCTTCCCTACCCATCTTGTCTCAGATGCAGCTCTGCTCAACTAGAAAGAGACCCGTAAAGGACAGGCATGAGTATAGGCAGGCATGGAGAGGACTCTCAGAACCTTTGGCTCCCCCAGCATGGCCGACCTAGTGGACAAATGTGTACCCTCTAGGCCACTGCTAGACTGAAGTCAGGGATGAGCTTTGAGTTCTGGGCAGCCTGTCCTGGTACTGGGATCTGCAGTCAGACCCACCCTACCCTCTGGCATGTCTGGTATGTACAGTGACCAACAGAGGAGGACAGGCTGCGTTGTGTAAACCATGAAGCAGACGGCAGGTGGGCAGCCTGTAGCCACTCCTAGGCCAGATGAGTTGGCTCAATGTTTTTACTTTCTTTTATTTTTTATTTTTATTTTGTTAGTAGGCTCCACACTGAGGTGTGAAGTCCAATGTGGGGATTGAACTCACAACCCTGAGATCAACACCTGAGCTGAGATCAAGAGTCAGAAGCTTAACCAACTGGGCCACTCAGCTGCCACCTAGCTCAGTGTTTTTAAAACTGTTGAATTGGTTGCTGCTATCAGGTAGATTGTATTTGACTAAAGTAGCAGGGTGATGATGTTTTAAGTTACAGAGAAATTTACTTTAAGCCTTGACTAAGAAACGTGGTAGTGGGTGCTCCCAGGCCTGGCCATCAGTACCCTGAGGTCTTCCTTTGCATCCTGCTGCCTCTCCACCCCAGGGGCTTATCACCTGTGGTTACAGGGCAGCTGATGCAGCTATAAACATGACGCTTACTTCCAGTTTCCTAGCAGGAAAACTGGGGCAGAGATAGATAACTTTCATTAGGAAGAGAAAACTTTTCCAGTAGTCCCCACCCCACAACCTTTTCTTTACTTCTCCATGGCTGGAATTAGAGGGAAGGGGGACTATCCTGACAAACTTTGCTGCCCCAAATGAAATCAGCACAACTCAAGATGTCTGCTGCAGTTTCAATACTTAAAAATTGGAAGGCTTCACTGCAGACTATTTTTGCTTGAGAGACAAGCTCTAACAGCACCGAGCTTTCTTTCCTATCTCCAGTGGGCCAGGCTTCTGCCAGTCACATCACAGTGTCCCCATCCCTTCACCCCTCTGTGCATTCAGCTTCACTGCCTGGCTTCCAGCCTTCTGCCTTACAATCCTTTCTGAGATCTCTTTCAGTACTGAATTTCAGATTTCAGGAATTACAGCAGGAATCTTTTCTTGCCTGCTTTAGAGCAAGCCAGTGTTTGTGAGTATAGTTGCAATGCCTGGAGTCATTTTATAAGTGTATGTCTGGGAGCATTTGTGCCTGGGAAAGTTAGCGGAAGTGTGTCTTGTAATGTTCTCATAGTTAAAGATTTTAGCTAAGAGTCTGGGGTCCTTGGGTTCGATTCCCTAGGACTTTTGATCATGCCTTATGGCTGGTTATGGAATATGTATGTGTATGCATGTGCATTTATAGTTTCCTGTTTTGTCTCTCCACCTTAATCTAGCTGGACACCTCTACTTAGGTTGCTAAGTTTCTTCTGTATTTAATACCTGGCTGAGTTTGTTATGCCATACCTGAATTTCTCATTGTTACATTCATTTGTCCTGTTATCCTTCATGAAACAATAGACCTAGCTTGTGTGGTTGGAAAATAATTTTCAGTCTTCCATGAACCTCCCGCAGCTTTGCAGTGTTCAGTAAATAGTATTCAGTTGGTGTTTAAAAGAGGATGAATTTATACCATGGGCAACTTTAGGTGTTTTGCTGCTCTGTAAGTCAATCAAAGGCAGAAGACCTCCAAAAGCGTGTACTCTGTAGGTGCCCTTGGAGTGTTTATAATTAACCCACCAGTCAGTCCAGAACATGCTCTAAATGATGCTGGTACATGCATGCAGGAGAAAGAGTGTTAAAAAAGCTAAGAGTCAGAAGAAGTAAGGATCATGGTTTCATTGTCATAAAGGACTTCAGAGTTTGCAAAGCATTTTGACATATATCACCTTGTTCAACCCTATAAGACATTATTTCCACTTTATAACTGAAGTTAAGGGAAACTAAGTGACTCTCCCAAGGTCACACAGCCAGTAAGTGGCTGAGCAGGGATTGGAGCTCTTTTTTCCCTTTTCCTACAGCACTCTGACAACATGCTGACAGGATGTAACAAAGTCAAGGGAGACCAATATGGGAGAGTATTATTAGGTTTTTCAGATCATCAAAAGTAAACTACCTCTTAGCACTGGGGAGCCTGCAGGATACAGGCACCTTCTTCACCTGGATGGTATTGAATGTGCACAGCTGGTGTGTAGATCATCACTGTGGGGTCACTAGTATGCTCTTGAACATTCAGTGGCTCCAACCGACCCCTGGGCTAGGCAGAAACCACCCCCCACACATACCAGTCAGTGGCAACTCTGTGTTTCAGGGATTCCTTGCGGAGAAATTCTGAAAATCCCAGAAGATGGGCAGCCCTCCCCAGGTCCCAGCATTGTGTGTGACAGATTCTAAAGCTGAGGCAGCTCCAGCCCCAGACAGTGTGACCACGGTTTTGAAGCTGTGGGACTCTGAGACCTTTTCAAGAAACCTCAGGCGGATTTTTCTTTTCATCATATGTTGAGTAAAGTAGAGAGATGTCACTTCTCTCTTTTTTCTCCCCCCACAGGACAAGACATTTCAAAGAAAGTATTAAATTCATTCACGAGTGCCGCCTCAGGGGTGAGGGCTGTCTTGTACACTGGTATGTATGCCTCTGCCTAATCATAGCTTGGTATTTCTGCTCAGCCTGATTTCTCTCAAGGGTTTTTCTGTGTGTTTAGATTAGTTACTTCATCTCCTAATAGTTCTGTCTGCTCTCTGAATCTTGAATACACACTCCATCTGACCCCTGCCATTTGTTAGTCATCATTTGTTTTTGATGAAAGAGAACGCTATATTTTTTTTTTTTTTTTCATTTTCACTTAGGATTTTCATTTTCACAGTTAGGATTTCTGTAGGGTCTGTCAAGGCTACTGGACAGGAACCTCTTTTCTAGCTCATGTCCATTACTCCCTTAGAATAGCCTCCTATGGAGGGTACAGATTTTGTGGGATCATCCCTGAAACCTCAGTGCTCTTTCAAAACACTGTTTCTTTCTGGAGAGTTTTGATCACGTATTTAGCACGTGTTTAGCACTGCATGAGTGTAATACCAGAATGACCATTTCTTCTCCATTTACAGATGGGGGATTTTATATGTGTTTAGCTTAGTACTTTGCTTTGAAAAGATCTGAATAGACTCTTAGAATCAAACAGTTTATATACAGCTCTCCACCTGCATTCAGCTATACTTTGTATGGATATGAATACATATAAATGAGTACATACACACTGCAAAGAAAATTTTATAATACACGCAACCCAAGGACAATGCACACAAAGTTCTTAGCACTGTGCCTGGCTCATGGTAGGCTCTCAGTGGATGTTAGCTCTCATATTTTACTTTTTTTTTAATTTTTATTTTTTTATTTTTTTTTTTAAGATTTCATTTATTTATTTGAGAGAGAGAGATCACAAGTAAGCAGAGAGGCAGGCAGAGAGAGAGGGGGAAGCAGGCCCTCCGCTGAGCAGAGAGCCCAATGTAGGGCTCGATCCCAGGACCCTGAGATCATGACCTGAGCTGAAGGCAGTGGCTTAACCCACTGAGCCACTCAGGTACCCCTATTTGTTTTATTTTTAAGTGAAATATAGTTGGCATTACTTTCAGGTGTACAATATAGTGAATTGAAAATATGCATTATGAAATATTCATTACCGCTAGTACTCATACTCATCTACATAACTGTTATGTCAAAGGAACCAGCAGCCAACATTCTGGAGCCAGAACTCTGCTGTTTATCAAAGTGCAGGCTGAGCATGTTTCCTCTCTATATTGAGTCAGACTCCATATTGAATATTACTCAACCATTAAAAAAAGAGAGAGAGAGAGATCTTGCCATTTACAGCAACATAGCAACATGGCTAGACTGAGAGGTATTATGCTAAGTGAAATCCATCAGAGAAAGCAAATTCCATATGATTTCACTTATATGTGGAATCTAAAAAACAAAACACATAAAAAAATCAAAAGGCAGAACCAGACCTATAAGTACAGAGAACAAACTGATAGTTGCCAGAGGGGAAGGGGGAAGAGGATGGGCAAAATGGGTGAAGGGTAGTGGGAGATGTAGGCTTCCAGTTATGGAATGAACAAGTCATAGGAAT
This sequence comes from Enhydra lutris kenyoni, assembly GCF_002288905.1. Taxonomy (NCBI): domain Eukaryota; kingdom Metazoa; phylum Chordata; class Mammalia; order Carnivora; family Mustelidae; genus Enhydra; species Enhydra lutris. The sequence goes on from NW_019154132.1 coordinate 178,861, forward strand.
AAAGGTGTAGGGAATACAGTCAATGGTCTAACAGGGTTGGATAGTGACAGATGGCAGCTACAATTATGGTGAGCACGGCATAATGTAAACTTATAGAATCACTGTGTTGTACACCTGAAAGTATGTAACACATGTCGATTATACTCGGATATTTTAAAAGACAATATTATGTTGTGAAATAGATTTAAAAAAAAAAAAAAAAAAAGGCTTAACAGTCTTTTGAGTTTCCCCAGAGAAGTTGCTACTTTAGTGAAAGCTCTTTGGAAATGTAAAGTGATGTCTCCTGGGCTGGGTTGCAGCTGAAGTTGGTGACAGTTCTGTTATGACAGAAGAGATCCAGTGCATGATATCCAGAGGAGCCATTCATGAAAACTAATCTCTTCTAAGGGTCTGTAATCTATATTAGGAAAGCAGGGATAGTAGTTTGATTGCTTTAGAAAGAAATAGTTTGCTGGTTTTATGCAGTTCTTAAGATTGTGTGATTTACTTTTTTTTTTTTTTTACTTTAAAAAAGAGTAGGACATGTAACAAATTGTAGATTTTATTATGTTCATCTACATTGCTTTAAGGAATTTGAGGGGATGCAGTTGGAGCCATATAAGGGGAGGTCTATAATCCTGTCCCTGGGATTCTGTGGCTCCTGGTGAATTAGAGTCTCCAGGTTTGCAGCCAAAGAGGATGTATTTTTTAAAAGCTCTCTCAGTATTTCTGATATAAAAGCTTAAGGAAGAGCCACTATGTAAGAATGGTTATATTATTATTACTATTATCATCATCATTTGAATATGTGTAGCCCTGATATTCTAGGAATTTGTATTTCATATGGTTATATAAATCTAAGATAGGCCTTTCTAAAAATGAGAATTTTGCTAAACTTCCCCATCTTAAACCGTTGCTAGAACACTCTAAATCTGACGCAGCACAGCCTTCTGTGACCACCTTAATTTGCATATGCATTTAAAATTGGTCCCCTTACTCAGCCGGCTAGATATAATTAACCGTTATTGACCCCCACATCCCAGAGCACGTGGAATGTAACCACTCTTGTGCTCTGCTCAGTTATTTCAAGAAGAATACAAACTGTTTCATAAGAGCTTCTGTATTTAATGGGCTTTCAGTTATAGACCTAGCCTTCATTTATCTAAGAAAACCAGACCTAAAAAAAAAATGAAACCTTCTAAACTGTGCAGGTTGTAAATAGATTTATTGCATAGATCCCAGACCCTTCAAGTTCCCTCAACGTGCTTTAGTTAGTTATTTTTTCTGCCCAAGGAAATGGGGACTATCTGAAGAAGGGCTCAGGAGCATAGAGAATCATAAAACTGGTGCCAGAAGCGATAGTAGAAAAATCTGTAAAAAATTTAAAAAAAAAAAAAAAAGAGGCTAACACAGACACTGATGCCTATGTTTCTGAGTAATTTCATACTGGCTTGCTGTCCACTCATAATCCAAGGCAGGAAGACTTTCTAAAATGAGATCCACAGAATCCCCTGATCTCAATGAATCAAGAGATAGACTCATGGACTAAAACCCCTTGCCTCTGTGGGTTCTTTTGGCCCTTGCAGCCTGGCGGGCGTCTCCAGGAGTGTGACTCTGGTGATCGCATACATCATGACCGTCACCGACTTTGGCTGGGAGGATGCCCTGCACACTGTGCGTGCAGGGAGATCCTGTGCCAACCCCAACCTGGGCTTCCAGAGACAGCTCCAGGAGTTCGAGAAGCATGAAGTCCACCAGGTAACCATGCTCAAGGGACTTCGGTGATGTGAGCAGCATCCTCTGGGAAGATGCCTCAGTCTTTCTGTACACACCTAGGATCATGGAGGTTGGAGTTTGAAAGGCCCAGAGAGGACAAGAATGCCCCACCTGCATCCCAATTAAAGTCGTCACTGGCCCCTTGTTCACCAGTTGCAGCTGTGGGATGTTGTCTTTTACCATCTTCAGACCCCATATTAACGTCTGTTTATTTCTCTTTGGGCCAAGTGCCATTTTCTTGGTTTGGCTTGTTTTCGTGTCCTCAGGCTAAAACCTGGAAGAAGCAGTTATTTCTCTGGCTTGACACTGGCTGGCCAACCACAGACCTATGATTGCCCAACACCCATTTATTCGTTGTTTACATGTGACAAAATCTGTACCATTAAGTAACAGGCATAATCTGTGTAGATGCAGGGGTGTGTGTGTGTGTGTGTGACATTTTGGTTATGTTTTCAACTTCTCCAGTACCGGCAGTGGCTGAAGGAAGAATATGGAGAGAGCCCTTTGCGGGATGCAGAAGAAGCCAAAAACATTCTGGGTAAATATAAAGAGCAAGGGCGTGTGGAGTCCCAGCCTGGTACAAGGCGGTGGAGCAGCTTTCAGACCCTGCCTCCTTTGGCCTACAGCAACTATACGACGGAGACCTAGTAACTGAGTGATCTGGTGCCTACCTTTCCATCCCTTGTCTTCAGTGCATTTCTGCTGGGTGCCCGGGTGTGCTGGCTGCCCCCATGGAGGACAGGAAAGGGAGGGTGGCAAAGGTGGATCCAGGTTCCCTCTCCATGAATCCACCAGCCCTGCCCCAGGCCCCTTCATCCTGCCCACTCCTGCCCTGCCTGAGTTTGGAGAGTCTGCTTGACTGCCCCGCACCATCTCATGCATGCGCCTGTGTGCAGGCAAGTGAGCGTGTGTGCCCATGCGGGTGGGCGTGTGAACTCCAAATGTTCATATTGCTGGAACAGTCACAGAATCCATGATGCCAGGCTTGGTGTCACCACCTTTCCTTTTGTCCAAGACTCCACATGGAAATCATTTGAAGTTAGCATCTTAAAAGCTGTTCAGCCTAAACAAGCCTGTGGCTGGGAGCAGACCGAACCCAGAGTGGTCATGGTGAGGGCAGCAGGAAGCCAGACTCCCTCCTGAGGGTAGTTCCAGGGGCCCTGAAAGGTGTGTGGGGCTGTGCTCTGAACATTGCCTCAATCTTAATGAAAGTGCTCTAAGCTGTGATTCCTACCACCTCAAGACCCTCATCTCAACCCATAATGTCCCTGAGTTCTTCTTGGTGTAAGTTCTCAGTGGCACTGACCATATTTCAGTTCCATGGGAACCACACCACATCAGCCCAAGCTATATGCCCAGAGCTCTCTTCCATTCTCCTCTTGTCCAGCTTCACTTACTCTCAACCTCTTGTTTTCTTGCTGTTGTAATTCTGCAAGGGTGTCTTTGCAACATCTGCATGCATCTTCAGGAATTGGAAAGAAAGAGCATTTATTAGGCACTGTAGCAAGTTTGCATTTAAAAATACATTTTAAAACGCCTGCGTACTTATTAAGCACCGTCGTATATCCTGTGGATTTGATATTTGATCTCAGCTACCTCATTAAATGTTTTTTTGAAAAAGTATTTTTGTTATTATAATCAGCTCATTGTTGGAAATGTTTCGTCATGATTGCTTTTGAATCCAAAGGGCAAAAGCATCAGTATCATTGAGCTATTTAAAATTTCTACTTGAGCTCCAGTAATGCTTTCTGGTGGGTAAAATTCTACATTTAGGCCAAGCCCAACAGGGCTGGAGAGCATCTGCAGTTTGCAGCATGGAGCAACAGGATCCTGGAATTCTGTGAGCAATTTTGTGGTCCAGTCTTTTATGCCAGCTCAAATTGTTTAAGCACACAAAAATCACAAGAATGAAAAAGTTTACTTGCCTTCTCCCTAAAAAGATGTTGCAGCCCACTTTCTCCAAATCCCACCAACAACAGAGCCTCTGACTAAGAAGAGCAGCTTTCCCCATGCATATAAAGCATATGTCACAGGTGAGCTGCTTTGGGGACCAGGGGAAATTCTACTCACCCACAAAGGCCCCAGATATACACCAGGAAAGAGAAGCATGGCCATGGAATTTTCTACCTACAGCTGAAACAATTTGTCTATTAAGTACGTTTTTTTTTTTTTTTCTTGAACCAAAAAGAAATGTAAATATGGTCACAGAAAAAGTATTTAGGATATTGGGACGCCTGGGTGGCTCAGTTGGTTAAGCGGCTGCCTTCAGCTCAGGTCATGATCCCAGAGTCCTGGGATCGAGTCCCACATCGGGCTCCTTGCTCAGCAGGGAGCCTGCTTCTCCCTCTGCCTCTGCCTGCCACTCTATCTGCTTGTGCTCACTCTCGCTCTCTCTCTCTCTCTCTGACAAATAAATAAATAAAATCTTTTAAAAAAAAAAGTATTTAGGATATTAGCTGAAATGCTTAAATATGTATGTACATTTATGAACATCTAAATATATTCCTGTAGGTCTTGAAATGTTGTTTTAATTTTTGTTGCCAGTAATGTTCTTTCTCCACAGCTACTGCAGGAATTCTGAAGTACTGGGCCTTTCTCAGAAGACTGTAATATACCTGAAGTTTCTGAAATAGTGCAAAGCCGCAGAGTTTAGGCTGGTGCTGCCAAAAAGAAAAGCAACCTAGAGTTTATTTTTAAGTTTCCAGAAGTGATGTGTAACTTGTTTTTCATTTTAAACTGAATATATGTGTAATGATATATGTTGAGAACTAAAGATACTCTTCAGCAAGAGAAAATATTTTTACCTTAATGCCACTGCTACAGCAACTTCTTTAACCTTAACTTTGGGATTTATAAAGCAATCTCAAGAGCCCTGCTGCACTGTTTTGGTAACTGTTTAGTAATCATGATTGCTTCTCATGAGAATTGTGCTGTGTAAACTCTGCTCATGTGCTCTTAAATTCCCCAGCTTGGGAAATATTTCTTGGTGTGTGCTCTACCCACGGTTTGTGTTCTCCTTGGTGGACTTTACCAAAAGCTACACATTTTTGTTAACAAAGGGCAACCGAGCATTTAACTTCATATGCAATGCACTCTTCCTTGGCTGAAGTGTGGATGTCATATGTGTTTCTGCCTGTGAGGGTTGTGAAGCAGGATCGGAATCTGCTCCTGTAGCAGTAATGCTGGTTTAATGGCAGAGGCCACAGTTTCCTCCAGAAGGTAGCACAGAGAGCACTCAGGAGAAGTGAATTAATTTCACCATGAGAGAAAAATTGATCCTCAATGTGAACAGAAAGAAATCCAGAAATTGGACTCGTATTTCTCTTGCCCACACATGAGCACTGATTATGTGGCACTAATGGAATTACTGCATTTGCCACAAGGCTGCGTAGCCCTGGTGCTCCATGAACACTGGCTGCACATTATTGAATGAAGTTTACTCTCATTCCATATTTAGCTTTTAATTTGAAGAAACACAGACTGGCTTGAAGAGCGATTTAAGTCCATTTCCTAAATTGTCCTTGTCTAAATCCAGGGGAAGAAGAAGGAGATTTAACTTTTGACTCCAGGGATAATTTGGGCCTGAACTAAGGGCAGGTGGATACAGGAGCTAATATACGTGGACCCTTTAACTGTAGGTGGCAGGCTTCACCTGTATTCTGAGTGTCTGCTTTGAATGCCTGGAAGCTCCTGACAAGGGCACAGGAAAGGGGCTGGAATGGAGATGACCCTCTGTACTGGCAGCAGCCCCTGCCGGTGTGGGATGATATTCACTGATCAGTGTCAGTCATTAAAATGCTTATTCTGACTCAACAGGCCTGTCTAGATGTAGCCCAGGTAATCCAGTTGTAGGAACCTCTGAGTACTCTCATGTGCCAGCCTTAAAAGCCCTGAGATATCTCCACTTCCCACTCGTGAGGGTGTGCCAGAGCCTTGTCTCTGTGGAAAAGCACAGAGCCTCAGCAAGACCTCTGTGCTGTGTGTAGGACACGAGGCAGCAGAATTAGGAAAATAGGTGTTTTGGTGATGGCCTCAGTCCAGTAGGGTCACCCACCCCTCACAGCGTGACATCCTTTTCTGTCCCCCTCTTCTTGCCATAGGACCAGATCTGGCACCAACAATAATCCTCTAATAATTGTCTGGTGTTCTGTGGGTTACAAACTATCACTGTAAAGCTTTATAAACTCACAGAGGGTATTATTTTATTTATTCACGTCTCAAAGAGGCCAAAAAATACACCCAAAACTGAAAATGTTAGTTCTGCTTTGCTTGAATTTTGATCTTTTAATTCCGAATCAGTGGGTTAAGTGAGAGGGAGGAGCTGAGCTGCCCCTGCACTTTGAACATAGAAATTTATAAGGCTCTAATGAGGGTCAAGGGAGAACCAGCACCCCTGCAGCAAAGCAATATGGCTGCTGAAGCCAGAACCTCTCTTTGGTTGCTTCCACCCCCACACACACCCCTTTCTCCTTGTGGAGTTTGTTTGGGGCCCCAACAGTGGAGTTGGCAGTTAGGAAAATTGAGAATTACAGAGTGGGTCATAAGGACTAGTTTAGGTGCTCCTGGTGCTATGTGGCAGGGGAGGGGAAGAGAAAAACCATTCCAGTTTCAGGGTGAGGAAGGCAGTGTTTAGGGAAGGCATCTTGGAAGAAGTAATACCTAATTTGAGACTTCAAGCTTAAGAGCTAAAATTAGTTGGGCATAGTGGGAGGAAGGGGAGTCCAGGCAGAGGCCCAGCATGTGTGTTAACATGGTGGCATGAAGGAGCACAGTGCACTGGGATGACCCTAAGATACTCTGTGTGACTAAAGCAAGAACCAAGGAGTGGGCAGTGTTAGTAAGTGATACAGACAAAACTGTATACACAAGCAAGGGCCCAGTCAGCCAGGTTGATACCATTGCTTAGTATCTGTATATATATTAGTATTCAGTAACTGGTTTACTTCTTATACTAGCCCTTGGAGCTAATCAAGCTCAGAGGTCGTGCCCTGCCAGCTTCCCACAGGGCTGATTTCTGAGCTTAGAGCCTCACAAGAAGCATGCATGCCATTATGCAGATGTAATGAGTAGAGGTGGGGGCTGGCTAAACTTGCTAGAGCAAGCAGGTACCATGGTTGGTTGGCATGTAGGTGGAGAATGGAGGGTCCATATTGGAGGCCAGTCAGGGGCAGCTGTTTTAGTCATCCAGGTGATGGAAGATGATGCCCTGAACAGGATCATGGTGATGGAGATGAAGAGGGACCAAGAAGGCAAATAGATTTAGGCTTGAGGGAGTTTGGGAAGGGAGAAACAAATGCTCTCAGTACTGGATTGAATGTGGGGGACTATGGGTTTTGTGGCCTTTTCACTCTGGAATCTAGCTTCCAACACAATGGTCCTTTGTGTCAACATCCTACTTTCCTTTGATGTCGGTGTGTGGGTTCTGAAATGTCAAGGTTAGATTTAAGGGGACTGCCAGACCTGGGGCCTCCAAGGACAATCATCCCAGCTTTGCAAATTAGGTCAAATTTATCCATGCACCCAGGACAGACTCCCAGGAACTAGATTCATAACAATGTGGAAGTCAAATGTCCAATTTTGTAATTTTTTGTGAAAGATAAAAAAAAAAAAAAGTAGCTTTATGAAAACCAATTTTATTCACTAGGCTATCTCTCTTTCAGTGTCAGGATTTTGGAGGAAGACAAATTAGTCATTAGGCATTGTCTTATGAGATGGACATGGAGCTAAGAGCCTTGGCAGGAGGCGGGGGATAATCCTGATCTGGTGTGCCCCATAATCAGATTGATATTCCCATAACATACTTAAGTGGTATTTCTACCAGGCTCCTGTTTTGCGCCCTGAAGTTACCTTTCCAGGGTCTAGTGGACCATCAAGTTTATGTACTCTCTCTGCCCAAGGTGATCTTGGACTTAAATCACATTTTTAGAGCAACTTCATTTTTTAAAAAATTTTATTTTGTTTTTTTCAGTCTTCCAAGATTCATTGTTCATGCACCACACCCAGTGTTCCTTGCAATACGTAGAGCACCTTCATTAACCTTGGGTATCCTTATGTGTCTTCAATAGCATTTATGCTTTTCTGTGGGGATAGGTTCCCACTAGTGGCTTTTTTTCTTATTTATTGGGTGCCTATTCTTTCTAGTTTCTGTCTCAGCAGGGAACCTCACTTCCAACTTCTGGGTCTGTTTTGTGTTCCTCTTGCATAGAGACAGCTTATAAAATCTGGTGATTTGTGTGCGTGTGTGTGTGTGTGTGTGTGTGTGTCTGTGTGTGTGTGTGTGCACATACACCTGTGTCTTATGTTTTTATTAGTTTTAGAGAAATCCTTAGCTTTCAGGGGAGTCATGTGTGCTACATCAAGGGTAACTTGAGCTCCGGTACCTTAAATGGCAGGTACTTGGGGCACCCAAGGAAATGTCAGAGCCCATATTGCACAACTAGAGCTAGTCACGAAGAGCTGCTCTGCACACCAGTATCTAGTCATAAAAATAGGGAACACACTAAAAATCAAAACCCTGTGATCCCACACTAGATGACTCCTCCCATCCTGACCCTAAGTTATTAATAATTTTATTAAGAATGTGCTTTCAACATGCTTACATTTATATATGTACTTAACAAGAAATCACCAAGACTTCAGAGGGAAGTTCTTCTTCCCTTTCCTTTTTATTGCCCAGAGAAAGAGAGAAACTGCGAAGAAGGAGGGGGAAAAAAGCTGCATTTGACTTGTCACCAGAGGCTTAAGCATATCAATCATTCACTTCTTAGAATTTAGTAGGGTCTCCTGAGGCCTTGGGCTCATTGAGACTGTCATGGACTTGGATGCATGTAATGCACTGGCCACATTTCATCATGCAGACAGATCTTGACACTTTGCTCTTGTTTTCCTATCCCCACTCTAGATCTTGAGACCTGTCACTGCAGTAACAGGACATAATTAGTTCAGCCAGTACCAAAATTAGTAATCAAAATTAGTATCTATTTTGCAGCTAAGGCTTAACCACCTAATAAGCATCCGACTAAACGTTGCAAGTGCTGTGCCTGTGTCTCTTTCCATCAGGGGAAAGAACTGCCAGTCCGTATTTGAACATCTGCAAGTTTGGGTTTATTTTGGCTCTGGATATCTATGCAAACTGTTGATCAAGAGTTAGTAATTTGCAGTTAATTTTCCTGAAGTTTCCAGTTCACTTATTAAAGTCTGGTGTCAAAAGAGCTATTTTAGCAGGTGACTGAAATTACTAGGCAGTTCAACATTCTGAGTGTGATGTTGACTAGTTAGAGGTGGGGTTAGGAGATAATTTTGAATGGGATTGTACCTGAGCACATCCTTCATTCAAAGACCTACTTAAGAAAACTAGATAGGAGCCAGAGGTTAAAAAAATATATAACTTTGATTTTTGTGGGGTTAACAATTTCTTCTAGAAATAATGTAGTTTATGCTGATCACACCATTTGTCTATTTGCCCAACTTGACCCAAGGAGGCCGCATTACAGTGGCCTTTCCATTTAGCTTCTCAGTCTTCCAGGACACATATCAGTGACAAGCAAATATGTCATGAATGGAACATTGCCATCAACGTGGTGTTGGTCCCTCTCTCCCCTTCAAGTCTGTTGATCGATCACCAAGTGCTTTGCCCTCAGCCTCTTGTGCCCTTCACCAGAAGTGGCCAAACCAGCACAAACAGGAACCATACTTTCTGGTGAGCAGGTTTGCCTTTTGTTTGTTGGCTATGGGTTTTCCCAAGGCACTGATATGGAGCCTTTTTGGAAAATAAAAATCAAAAACCCTCCACATGTGCACTAAAGAAATGTCACCTTCTGCTTTGCAAAGGGTGTGCCCTTCAAGGCAAGAGACCCAAGTAGCACTGAGCTTCCTCAGAATGGGAGTCCCTAGAGAAGCTTGTCACGTGCCAGGGGTCAGATGTTTGTATTCTCCTTGGTTCATGTTAAGCCACACTGATGTGGTGGCAGAGAGAAAGGCAAGAAGGTGTGAAAGGAGAGGACCATTTCTCAACTGTTTGCAGAAGCCTTCATGAATCTCCCAAAATCAGGTGCATCCCAGAGGTGTACTGAAGATGTGGGCTAAAGCCCATTTCATGCCTTGATAATTCACTATCCTACAGCAGACAGGCCTATTTTCTGCTTTGCCAGAACCCCTCCCCATCATCTTCCACCTTCCAAGAGCAGAAAGGCACAGGTCCTGATAGAGTAGGTTGGAGGAGATGAGAGGCCAAGGTCTCTCTGGTGACCAGGCAGCCAAGATAGTCACAGGCCAGACAGGCCTGACTAAGGTCCATTTTAATCCCCATTCTCTGGAATACCTTGGGGAAGTCCCAGAGGAGGCAACCCACTCATGTGGGGAACTTCTAAGACTGGAGTAAAGAAGCTCCGTAGAAGAGATGAGCAGAGCTAGAGGATACCATGTGTCATGGCACAGTGATGTGCCCAGAGACAGCCTCATAGCCTTTCTGGGTAGCATTTTATGTGTCTAGAAAGGCCTTTCTAATTGTGAAGAGCTCCCATGTAGGTTACAAGACAATCAGCCTCTTGATGGTCAACAGTTATTCAGCACTTAATGTGGGAGAGAAGCTGGCATTGAGACTTTTTCTTGAAATCTCTTCTGACAACAATCTTATGGGATAGATTTTACTATGGGAGAAACTAAGTTCTAGAAAACTTGAGCATTACCCAGTCTCAGGGCCAGAAAGTGACCAAGTGAGGATTGTAATCCAAGGAATCTGGCTCAGGTGTGCCTAAATGTCACTACTTCTTTCAAAATGCCACTACCCCTGGGAGGCTAAGCTAATAAAATGCCAACAGTCATGTGTACTCATGTTCAAGTTTTTTTCTGAAGGTGGGTTTATGTTAGATTAGAGGCCTAGTGGGAAGATTAAGGTGGAAGATTGCTAAGTATAGTTAAATAGGCACATGAGAAAGGCATTTCTTTTTTCTTTCCATCAAAGCCTGGCCATTGTGTGTACACTATTGCTGCCACACATACCTCTGACTGGGTATTTCTGATTTAGCCTAGAGTAGCAGGCAGAGTACTGAGATACCCTAGGGCCCCAGGAGGCCCTTTGCAAGAACATAGAATGGCAATGTGTGTTCAGGAAGAGGAAAGAGAGTGCCTGGTACTTTAAGCAGATGGTATTCTGTCCTTGATGTGCCATCATTATACAAATAGAGGAACCTCAGTGAAGTTTTTTCAAGAAGCTCAGGGATTTGCTGCCACCCAAGTCAAATAACTCACATGGAAACATTCATCAAGGACAGAGACGTGGAAAGCAACAGTAGATGTCAAAGCAACCAGAGACTGACAGGACCTCCTTCCAATCCCTGGGGCTGAGGGCCAGGGCTGAGAGATGAAGTTACTAGAGCCAAGTAAAAAGTGAGCCATGAAGGGGTGCCTAAGCAGGGCAGGTCTTTAAGAAGTAAAGGAGACTGGGAGGAAGCAGAGTAGAAGTCTGCCATCTATTATCCTCTTGTCCTATCTCCCTGTACCTAATGGGAAGCTGGCCAGCAGAGGATTTTGCATGCCACGTCCACGGGGGACAGAACAGTGTGATTACCGTACAATAGGCAGCCCTGGTGGGTGGAGACACAGTGATAGGATGGAGGAAGTGCCACAAGCTTCCAAGAAGTATCTAAGTGTCAACAAGCTGATACTAAAAGTGGGCCTGAGTGGGGAGCCTGGGTTCTCCTACACACTTTGTCCTGAAGTATGCTATCTGGAGCTTGGCCTGTGACTCACTGCTTTCATCTTTAGAAAGCTTTTAGAAGCATCCATGTCTGCCAGTATGCCCCTGCTGATCTGTGCTTTCTTATGGCCTCTCTGGAGAAATGACACCCTCTAACATTAAGGCCATCAGCCATGACATCTGAGCCTCTGCTACAAATTGTGCCCATGTGAGAGGCCCCTACCCCCTGTACTGAAGCCCATGAAGAGGAGGGAGGATAGTTTGCAGTGCCTCAATCATGCCATATTGCCTGCGGCTCACTGGGAAAACTATGTCATGAGATGCTTACAGAGTTAGCACTATGTGCCATGAGGGAAAGGACAAATTCGGCAGGGCAGCCTTGTCTTCAGATTTTGAGCTGGAGAGAGCCTTGTGTATATTCACAAATATTCTGTGAACAAATGCGGAGCACAGAATCATGAATGCAGGCCATGGAGAGTGTCCTGCTGGGGATGGAAAACTTGGAAGAAGAGTGAAGGACATCCTGGGCAGAGGGTGACATGCAAGCAAAGGCACAAACAAGAGTGAACAGAGTGTACTTGGAGTCCAGGACCTGTCTTGGAGATGACTATGAGGGAGGTGAGGGTTGGAAAGTAAAATGGCTAATCTTGTCCTGAACTGTAAACTGTGGGTAGATGTGGGTGGGCCTTGGATTGATTTGGGCCCATCAGAATGGGCTGGAAGCAGGAAGGTAGAGCAGTTAGGAGGGAAACAGGCTCATAGCCTGGACCAGATGCCCCATGGGACCTCTCCAAAGATGAATCTACCAAGTGAGGCAACATAGATAATGACCATCTTGAAGTAGTGACAGACAGTGCTGGTTTGCTTTCTCCAGAAGCAAAAACAGAGTTAGGGGTACAAAAGATTATTGGTGACAGGAGGGCAGGAGGCTTATGGGCCAGTGGGGCTGTCAGGTTGCAAAATAGCCCCACCTTCTCTCCACCAGAGAAGCCTAAGAGCAGGCATGACTGATTGCCCCAGAAGAATGGCCTGAGCTGCCAAGCAAGGCAGCCCTGAGAGGCCAGAGCTCAGCGACACTTACCATGCTTGCAGGGAAAGACAGCCTGACACTCTCCAGGGACACCTGGTGCTAAAGTGCAGCCTTGCAGAGATACTTCTCCCCAGTGTCTCACACAGCAGGGCTGCCCAGAATACACCCAAACTCCAGTGTTGGAGCCTCCAATGTAGCTTGGTCAATTGGGTGTCTCTGGCAACTAGAAGCCCTTTCCCCTTGTTTCCTCCCCATGCCTCCTCTCCCTTTCTCCCCTTGTCCTCTCTGTCCTCCTGTCCCATTCTCACTCCTCTCTCATTCCTCTCTCCTCAGTTCTCAGATTAGAGCTGGGTGTTGAGGAAGCATGAAAGCAACACCAGGAGTTAGGGGATTCCAAATGTCCCTCCTCACAATGATTGCAGCCTCAGCAGCCACCAGAGATTTATTGAAAAAAAATTTTTTTAAGGTTTTATTTGTTTATTTGACAGATGGAGATCACTAGTAGGCAGAGAGCCAGGCAAAGAAAGAGGGGGAAGCAGGCTCCCTGCTGAGCAGAGAGCCCTATCTAGGACTCAATCCCAGGACCCTGAGATCATGACCTGAGCTGAAGGCAGAGGCTTGAACCCACTGAGCCGAAGGCAGAGGCTTGAACCTACTGAGCCACCCAGGCACCCCTGAAAAAAACAAATTTTAGTAACAACTAAAAGATAATCTGTCTTTTATTACCAGCCAGAGCCCGCAGTCTTAAACCATTCCAGTGATAAAATATATCTCCCCCCCAAAAAAAATTATTTTATTTGTCTAAGTTCTTTTTTTTAAAGATCTTATTTATTTATTTTAGAAAGAGAGAGAACAGGGGGAGGAGCAGAGGGAAAGGGACAAGCAGACTCCCCACTGACCACAGAGCCTGACTTGGGGCTTGATCCCATGACCCCCGAGATCATGACTTGAGCCAAAACTGAGAGTCCAAGCCTTGACTAACTGAGCCACCCAGGTCCCCTGTTGATCTAAGTTCCAAATCTAAACAATGTATGCATAAGCTTAAAATGTCCATGTTTTTATTATATCCTTTATTAACAGCGTGTTCTGTATGGAAATAAATGTGGAGAACTCCCAGTTAATGGGCGGGACTGGGACATAGGGAATCAGCTTGTCTATTGTTTTGGGGGTTTTTTGTTTGTTTTTTCTTTTCTAGTAAATTCAGAAAGATCTGGAATCCAAACTTTGTGATAATTGCATTTCTGCATGTGCAGAGTAGATTTGACATACCCAAGGATCTTACATGCAGTCCCTTCAGTCTGGCATTCTGAGTGGCCACTTGGATTTTTGCTTGTCCTTACAATTTTTTGATTGCAGACATATTAGAAGACCACCAGAATTGGCCCCAAAGAAATACAGATGTGCTATTTATGGAATTTGATGTGAAATGTCTTCTTTTTTTGCATCTCTCCCAATCTTATCCTTTTGTTTAACACCTTTCTTAACTACTCGTATGTATGTTGCTCCACTGAAAGCAATTTTTCAAAATTAAAATAAAGCAAGTGTTCTATGATCCATGAAGAGTGAAGATCAATCGACAAATCTAACATAAGGAGAAGTTCTGTTTTGACGAAGTCATCAATAAATTTGAGGAGGCTCAAAAACAAATTGTAATTATTCATTAATGTCACAGACCAACAACTAGGTATATGTTTCTCCCATTTTTCAACATACACATTATTGTAATTAAAAAGTATTCATACATGGCTTTTTCATTTTACTGTGATATTTCTGTTTTTATTTATTGACGTGATAACCAATATAAAATTCAATAAAAGAACATTTTTACAGCATGCATAACATGTCCCTTATTCTTTTTTCATTCCACGATCACTACTTGTAACAGAGTATCACGTGTCAAATGCACAAGTATGCTTCTAAGTTCACAAGGTCCTTCTTGAAAAACAATACACATTTTTATGTGCTTCACTTTTCTTCATTCTGTATCAGTCCTCTCTCCTTAAGCAATAATGGAGGCCCTGAAAACCTGTATGATTTCACTAGAGCCTGTGTCAGTGGGTGCCCTGTTCCCTATTCTAATTTACTTTTATCACATTTCCTACCACCTAAGATTTGGCTAACTGTTTCCATTTTATTTTCCTTGTAGAGACAGCAGTGAAAAAATAATGAAAATTCTCCAGCTTTTCACATGTTTCTTTCATTTTTTCTGTGTTCTTTCTTCAAAGATAATTAAAGATTACTGTGGTTAGTTTTGAGGACACTGGGTGAGAAAGCTGTCTTATTTTCCCTGTGCTAGTCTCTTGTGGGTATTCCTTCCATTAAGAGGCTCATTGTAAGAAATTCTACATTTCACAAGAGGCCAATGGAGGCTAAAGTTTCCCCTTTTCTCTTTGTCAAAGAATGCCCATTTGTGTGTCTTTAAATTGCCATCTCCCTTAATATGTTTCATAGAGTCAGATATAAAATAATCCCATGTACATATAATTTATTAAGATTACTTCTTCTATTGCAAAAATCACAGTACACATCTTTAAAAAAAGATTTATTTGAGAGACAGTGAGCACAAACTGGGGGAGGGACGCGCAGTGGGAGAAGCTGGCTCCCCGCCAAGCAGGGAGCCTGAGATGGGGCTCTATCCCAGGACCCTGAGATCATGACCTGAGCTAAAGGCAGACACTTAACCGGCAGAGCCACCCAGGCACCCCACCCCCTCCAGTACACCTCTGTTTGCTGATGGGACCTAATTTAAATATTTGTGAAGTTTTGATGATGCCGAGTCATAAAATTTGTCCTTCCCCTGTGCTGAAAATCATTAAGTCCATTTCTCTAACATAAAGTATAAGCCTCTGCCAATGGACCTTCAGCTTCTTGAAGGTAGGGCCTGGTGCATAGTAGGTGCTCATATTCTGTTCTACCATGAACTCTTGTTCAAATCACTGGTCCTGTAGTTTTCTCTGCTCCTCCCAGCCTTGCCTGTTGTCAGAGCCTTTTGTGGCCTTGCTTTATTTAGGTGGTTGCTACACTCCTTGGGCCAGCAAGCATGGCTTCAGTCCCCGATCCCCCGACCCCGCTGCAGCCAAGAGTCCCCTGACTCCCCTCTCTGTCCTCCAGCTCAAGAACTCCAGGGCACCAAAATCTACGCTTTTACTCCTGCAACTTTTCTCCTGTTTCCTTGCCAATGTGTCTCCTTGGAGCCACATGTTTGCCATCTCTTATGTTCTGGACCAGCAATCTGTGAATAAAAAGCCCCTCTGTTCACTGAGTCCTTCCTGCCCACCAACCCAATTTTTAAGAAATGTACTTGGGACCTTCTTTGCCTCTTTGGGAATTGCAGAAATACGAGCACTCTGTGGAATGGACAGGACCTGGTTTAGCACCTGGAGCTTCAACATCTTCCCTACACGTTGACATCATTTGTTTCTGAGCCTTTCTTTAAAAAAATAATAATAAAATCAAATATTTGAGAATTCAATCTTAGTCTCTTAAAATTTCTATTATCAAGGCCTTTGCACCAGCCTCCTAATCTATTGCTATTTTGCATTTTAAACAAATAAGAGGCTAGCATATTCATTTCCTTTTTTGTGTGTTTAAGTCAATCAATCCAAATTTTTTTTTTAGGATTTTATTTATTTATTTGACAGAAATCACAAGTAGGCAGAGAGGCAGGCAGAGAGAGAGGGGGAAGCAGGCTCCCTGCTGAGGAGAGAGCCCGATGCGGGGCTCTATCCCAGAACCCTGAGATCATGATCTGAGCCAAAGGCAGAGGCTTAACCCACTGAGCCACCCAGGCGCCCCAATCAATCCAAATTTTTGACAGCCCCACCATGCGTGCAGCAATGGGTCAGACCCCTGCCCAGCTGAGCCTACATGTCTACTCAAGAGGGTTGAAGACTGCCTCTGGGTGCAGATGAAAGTGTCTCCTTGTGTGAATTGCTTCTGCAGCCTCAACCAGAGTCCATCCGTACTTTGCTGGCTTCACATATCTTCTTGTGGCTTTGATTTTTAAATTATTATATATTTCTTAGACTATCATTGACCTTGTCACCTTTCACTCAAATCCAGGCAGTTACTATCTGATAGTCTTATTCTGTTTCCTGGATTTCTTCATTCACTGCCTTTCTCACAATTTACACTCATTTCTCAGAAGAGTTTGATGCTGATTGTTTGCTGTGAAACTAGCTCTGAACAAAGTTCACAGTACCAGTTGAAACGGCTGTTTAAAGCAACTTTTTAGAGATACATAGTGTCTATTACTGGAATCCCACCTCTCTAGAAAAGGTGTGAGCTAACATCGAACAACACGATTGATGAGCCCTAAGCCAACACACTGATGATTAGGGTCCCCAGGGAGACTTCAGATTCAGATCTGAAGTGTCTTTCGTACAGTGCTATGCATGAACAGTATCCAGGTATATATGTCTGTTTTAGTTTACAACATCTTTTCTTCAGATTTCTTGAGCAAAAGTTTAGACTCTCAATTTTCTGTCCAATAGCTTCTTTCTGAGATTATGAAAATTTGCCCCCCCACCCAAATAAAGAAAAATTACTTTTATTCAGTCAATCTTATAATGCTTTATATTTTCCATCTAGGAAATACTTCACATATATTAATTCATTTTCCCAACAAACCTATGGGATTACCAGCATCCATATTTAGGGGCTAACTAGCAGATCCAGATCTAGATGGAACTCAGTTCTGACTCTTAGTCCAGTGCTCTTTGCACTACACCATGTTGGAACCAATGGACAACGAGCTCTTCATCTGAGCAAAACACAAAGATAACCTGCCAAAATAATTTAGAAACAAAGATTGAGGCAACTTTATCATATGACATAATTGGTTCTCAATGGATTGATTTATGAATTAATGAAGCAGAAACAAATAGTAAAAGAGGCCACAGTTAACTAGACTATGAGGGAATGTTGTCTCTACATGATACATTTATGCAAGAAAATTCCTTTTCTCAAGGATTTTAATCTGATCTTGTCTTTGAGGTGTATGGATTTGAACTGGTTTTGTAGGATCCACTGAAGAAGTCTGGACAAGCCAGTGGGTGACATCTAGATTAGGAGGGGCAGCAGATAGAGATGGGGTCTGTCTGGGAGCACTGCTGGAAAAGCAAAGAAAAACCAAGCTAGAAGAACTGAGAAAGACAAAAGTGTGGGAAAGAAGCAAGGAGCAAAGCCGAAGCTATACAGGAGTGGGAGTGAGGGAGTGTGGCCCAAGAACTGAGCAAACAGCAGGGAATTTGATCCAGGTCAGGTGCAGGTGCTCACACAGAAGGAGTACCCATGTGCTCCTGGGACTCTGTGCGGGGGAGTGAAGGGTTGGTCACCATCTATAGTTAGACATCAAATGTGTAGTTACACTTTTTAAGAAATATAATTCTGGACCACTGACAGCTATTCAGTTTAATACCAAATCATCAGCTATAAGTTAATATACCATTAAGACCATAGAGTTGGGGCACCTGGGTGGCTCAGTCAGTTAAGCATCTGACTCTTGGTTTCAGCGCAGGTCACAATATCTGGTTCCAGGGATCCAGCCCCACATTAGGAATCCATGCTCAGCAGAGAGTCTACTTGAGGATTCTCTCCTCCTCCAAAAAAATGTTTGGTTCTTCTCTAGCAATGTCACTCCTCCCGCTGCCCCTCCCCAAACTCATGCACTCTCTCTCTCTCCTTCTCAAATAAATAAATAAATTAAAAAAAAAAAAGACCATAGAGTCAATGTCCTCTTATCCAGAGGTAAAAATTTGTCTTGCCCTAAAACTTTTCCTAAACAAAAACAAAACACCCCAAAAAACTTCTGAGTTCCACAGAAAAGAGTCAACTTTTTCCAAAGAAAAGTTTGAGTAGGAGAAGAAGCAATGGGGTAACTGAAAAGTGGTTATGGCAACCATTTTGAGAGACAATGAGTAAATATTTTAAACAACAACGATTAAGTATAATGGTGAATATATCTCTGACTTTCTTAGCTAGAGTAAACATAGTCAAGAGGTTGAAATAATACCCCTACACTTCGGTTTCTATAAGTTTAAAACACTAAGGTTGAAAAGCAAAATACTATTATGTTCTTTGGAAGTAAAAGACAACTTAGTATTTCAGAAAATAACCTAATTTATACCACTTAGGTAACTAAGATTTTATTTTGTCCAAACAATATGGGTTTTTTTTTTTACCTGATTATGGAGCATGGCAACTGTCAATACATGGAAAGAAAATTTTTCAAAATTACTTGATGCTTATATTTATTTATTAACAAAAAAAGTAACATTTCAGGTGAAAAAAAATGTTTGGTTCTTCTCTAGCAATGTCACTTTTTCCTTAGTTCCATATTTTAGGAGATGCTTAATTTTAAAATGTGTTTGTTGCCTGAATCCTGCTTAGCAAAATTGTTTGTACATTTCACAGACTATGCGTGGGGCAAGTACTGTTCTCCTGATAATATTTCAGTGCCTGTTATCATAGCTGATCAGCAAAAATCAAAGAGAATGTTCTACATTACATTTTCTAGGAAATTGGTGGGATTTAATCAGGTAGATCAGCATCCTTCCTGCTCTCAGACTCCAGTTTGTAAATTGGGCCTAATTAGAATTATTTATTGTTTCAAATACTTTCTTGAAATGTTGGCAAGCATCATGGTTGGACATATGGCCTTCCTGGCTGCCTTCTTGCTCAGGTTGAATATGATGTCTCTGGTTTACTAGCCCCGAATCATGGGGGCAGAGTTTATTACTAGCCCTGAATCATAGGGGCAGAATTTCTCAGAATTGTAATGTTCTGTAACATAGCATACATAGAGTTGTTAAAAGAAGAAAGTATCTTTTGTGGTGTGGCCTTTGGGGGAAATTTAAATTATTGAAATTATCTCTTCCCTTTCATGATCCCATAGTTTCTAGCTGAATGGGGGGGATGGGTGGGGAGGATTAATTTATTGTCAATACCTTCCTTTATGCAAAAAATTTGCCAGATTAAAGTCTTGGGATAACCATCCAGAAGGCCCAATTCTAACCCATTTCTCTCTTTTCTTAGCTCCATCAGAGCTGAAGATTCTAGAAATTTCAAGTGCTGCCTCTCTTAAAGTTGTATATGGCCAAGTTAATATTTCTAACTTGACAGGGAAGGTTCCCCCACGCCTTTGCTAACACCCCAGACAAGTCATGAACCCCCTAAAAATGACTAGACCTCTAAACAAAGAATGCACATTTTATACAGTAAATAATTTAAACAGCAACTGGACATTCTCCAAGAAGACATGTGCTGTCCTTTTACTATAAGAGAGTCCCCAGAATTTCTTTGAGTAGCAACAACAGCTGTCATTTAATGCACACCAAAGAAGAGGGTTTGTTTGTTTGTTTGTTTGTTTTACTGTGGCAGAGATTTGAATGGGCAACAGGGAGATTCTGGGTGGTTTCAGACTTTTTTACACTTCATATATCGTGTCACACTAGGCATGTTTCATCATGAATGTGAATTATTTTATATGCTAACAGAAAACATAGAATGTCTTGTAAGACAAACCCCTAATAATCACCCTGTCTTCTTTCTTGCCATGTTGAACATGGGTGACCATGCATACACTTTATTTTCCATAGAAAGATACACACCAGAACTAATTAAACAGCCCGTTGAGTTGCATCAGGTGCTAACAGACGTTGCAGCTGTCTGGCTAGCAAAATATTGTGGCTTGCTCTAACGGTCATTTAGGTTTATAGAATGTGGGGAATCTGATCTCTCTGTTTTTAGGTGACTACTTCCCATAGTTAAAGGAAATATATGGAATTGGGTTTTCCTCATGTTTTCTCTTCTTCTGCAATATATTTTATCCTCCTATTTTTCCATTTAAAAAAGAACAATTTTATTGAGATCAAGTTTACAAGCCATAAATTCATCATCGGTAGTATGCAATTCAGTGATTTTTAGTACACCTACCAAGTTGTACAGCCATAATCCAGATTCAGAACACTTGGTTATCCCAGGAAGATCCTTCATGACCATTTGCAGTTAACTCATTCTCATCCACAACAATGACAGCTTCTAAGCTACGGTCTGTCTCTGTAGATTTGCCTTTGCAATATATTTCACATAAATGGGATCATACAGTGTATAGTCTTCTTTGTCTGGCTTCCTTCACCTAGCGTACAGTTTTGGCATAGCAAGTATTGGTGTTTCTTTCATGTTTATTGAATAGCCTGGTTTGTCCTTTATTGGAGTTGAGGGCTGATCATTGGTAGATTGGACCAGTGGTTTGACACTGGCCTAACTGGGGGTTATCTGGAGGCATTTCTGATTGTCACCCATTGAAATGGGGGCTGATACTGGCACCTAATAGAAAGAGGTCAGTGATGCTGCTAGGCAGCCTGCAGTGCACAGGGCAGCCCCCATGACACAGAATTACCACAGTGTCAGTGGTGCTGAGATTGAGAATCCTAGAGTTAAACGTCACTGAATTTTCACTTATCATCAGGCTACATGTTTACAACCAAATGTTGCATGATGGAAACCCTCCCTTTGATGTACACTACATGTCTTTGTATTAGGGTTCTGTTTGTCTAATGTTTATGTATGTTTAAAAATTAACTCATTTGTGAAACAGATTATTATTATTATTATTATTATTATTTATTATTTTACCATTTAGGAAAACTCTAAAACCTTCTAAAGTCTTATTTGGTAGGTTGCACTGAACAAGAAAAGAAGAGTACACAATTCTTGTTTCCTGGTTGAGATCTCAATACAATCTGTTTGTGATAATTTAACAACAAAAAATAAGCAAGTGGTGATGACTTATACGACATAAATTCCCAGGAAGCTGCAGGAACTATTGGAAGGTTCATAATAAAGGCATTTAATAAAGTACATTGTCTACTTAACAACAAATTGCACCATCATTTTTGTGACATGACCACCAATGTTACGCTCTCTAGTTATCTTTTGTCAGTTCAGCTCCAGAATTTTGAATCTAATGTGTTATTCTTAATCTTGGTTCATAGGGGCAGAGATGAAAAGAAAACAGATCTGAAAAAACAAAAATAAAGGGTTCTTATCACGAGCATTTGGTGCATTAAAACCCCTCTTGGGAATAAGAAGAAATTAGCCAGAATTAAAATATTTTGTTTCATCTGAGACCAGGGACTCACTGACTGCTTGATTTTTTTTTTTCTCTAGGGTAGTTGAGATGCCAAGAGGAGGAATTCTATCTCTTAGGTCTTTTGAGTTTTGTATGATGATGAATTAGAAACAAAGTACTCTGTTTGGAGCTTGATAACATAAAAGGAGACTGATGTGACATGAGTCAGTAAACCATACTTGGCAGAGAGTACCTTTGGGAATTTGACAAATAAACAGTGGAGTCTTAGCTTCCCTGGGCAACTTCTCCTCACTCTGACCCCTCTTTTGTTCCAGTGAGCAGTTCCACCTCAGTCCTGCCAGATGCAGGCAGGGACAGAGAAGGGCAAGGAGGTGGACGACTGGGAGTAGGTATGCTGGCTGAGAGGAGAGAGGAAGCAGAATGGAGTCTTCTGGCAGCTCCTCTACATTTTAATGCCCTTTAATATCTGAGTCTCATTAGCACCTTCTGTTTACACTAATAGTAAATCACATCAGAAATATGTGGTGGAAGTAAACTGAGGCAATATACATCCATATACAAACACATGTACATACATAAACATGCACACATAATACATGCACACACATGTATACACACAGCTGCACACACAACGTGCCTGTAGAGACATGCACAAATGTATGCATATATGTGTTAACATATAAAACATACAATACATACATACACACATGTGTGCACACATACACATATTACTCAGAATTACCATAAGCACTCTGTACACATTTATTCATCACTGCCAGATAGATTTTATGTGTCTGTGTTATATTATAGTAAAGGACACTTACACTGTGAGAGGTTTAGTAATTTGCTTAGAGCCACACAGCTGGTAGTAGAGCCAGGATTGAAACCAAGTTTTATCTAAATCCAAATTCCAAAGAGAGAAGAAATACTAATCAAAAACTAATGATGTACTGTATGGTGACTAACATAACATAATAAAACATTTTTATTAATTTTTTAAATTTTAATTAAAAATTTAATTAAAAATTTTAATTAATAAAATCATATTAAAAATGAAGAAAAAATTTGACTTTAAAAAGATGTAACTCCAACAATAAAAAGATCAGTAGATGCAGGGGTGGGGGAAATGAATAGGGAGAGCATAGAAGCAGTGAAGATACTCTATGATATTATAATGAAGGATATGCCATTATACATTTGTCCAAACCCATAGAATGTGCAACACCAAAAGTGAACTTTACTGTGAACTATAGAATTTGGGTGATCATGATGTGCCAATCAATTGTAACATGTACCACTCTGGTAGGGAATGTTGATGGTGGCATAGGGAAGAGGCATATGGGAAATGTCTATACCTTCCTCTTAATTTTGCTGTGGATTTAAAGTCGCCCTAAAAAAGTACAGTTTGTTAAAAAAAAAAAAAGATATAACTTCACATGGAAGTGTTCCAGCTCAGTCATTCCAAGACAGATGATTCAACTGAGTGATCAAATGACCTACCTGGATTTGAAGTTCAAGAATATGATAAACCTTAGTCTGTGTGTGTGTGCACATGAATGTGTGTTTCTCAAAATAAAACTAGAGGTTTGCTAAGCGAAATAAGAAAATTATCATTTGATCTCAATGATAATGTGGAATTTGAGAAACAAGGCAGAGGATCATAGGGGAAGAAAGGAAAAAATGAAACAAGTAGAGTTTTTTCCTAAAGATAAAAATGACATATGCTAATTACTGAAATAGTATATATGTATATGAAATAAAAGAAAAAAGTAAAAAATTTTCTCCATTTCTTCACCTAGAGATAAGCAATCTTAACATCTCTTGAACATTTCTCTTTCTTTTCTCTAGGTAGGTAAAGAGACAGGTACACAGATATATACATGCATAGATAGATAAATAGATGGTAGAGTTTTGTATAAGTGATATAGTAGAGATATTTTTTTACAGCAGATGTTTTTACCCCCAAAAGTATAAGGTGACACTTCTTGTTAATATGTCTAATTCTATATCATCATTACAAAACCCACACTGATTGATAACTATAATCTACTTGATTTATATTCTCTCCTTTTTTAAGCCCTATTGTGAAGTTGGAACAAGACAGAAAGATCTCAAGTGGCCAACAATGGGGCAAAGGATGCTTTTGAGAAAGGAATCAAGCCAGCACCATCTGCATGAAACAAACCTTTACCAAGGCAAAACCTCTTGATTTCTTATTACTCAAAATTGTAGAGCTTCCTTCAGCCTAAACTCTCTACGCCTGGCTAAACCTGCTAACAACTAGATTTGCACTAATGCAAACGTTTGACACCAAAACTAATACAGTGAATACTTATGAACTTAAGAGTCCATGCTATCCCATGAGCATGTTTTCCATTCTACAGAGAAGCTCAGAAAGACTCTTGCCTCAGCTGGAGACTCAGTCATTTCTCTGAGCTGCTCTCCTTCATTCTAGAAAGGATTCCAAGATCTTATGCTTGATCTCCTTGCTTGCATCAATGTGTTTCTACTCTGTGCTAAATCCTGGGAAGACAGATTCTATTTTTTTGGTCATTGAGATTGCAGCCAATTTTTTCAGTGTTATTCATTTTACTCAACAAGTATTAACCGAACACCTACTATATACCATTCAGTCTTCTAGGTCAGGGATACCTCAGCAAACAAGACAAACATGGTTTCTAGTGAGAGGTGAAAGAAGGTCAATTTCTGGGGCCTAGGTGGTGGAGTAGGTTAAGAGTCCAGCTCTTGGTTTTGGCTCAGGTCTAATCTCAGGGTCATGAGATTAAGCTCCGAGTTGGGCTCCAGGCTCAGTGCAGAGTCTCCTAGAGATTTTCTCTCTCTCAAATAAATAAAATAAAATCTTTAAAAAAGAAAGTCAATCTCCACAAAAGGAAGTTAGGGAGTGTAGGGGGCTGGTGTGTACAGCATTCCCCTGCACACCCTCACACAATAGTTTTACAAGTCGTGATTTTCTCCTTAAGAGTATTTTTCAGAAGTGCTATCTGGAGTCATGGATCTGCGTATTTAAACACTCTTCAGAAATACCAGATCAAATTGTATTTCACACAGTAGAGTAGAATACTAGATTGTGGCTTTCCCTTTAACTTCTCTCTCTCTCTCTCTTTCCTCTCTCTCTCTCTTTGTCTCAAGGATAGGAAATGTAAGTGAAGTCCTCCTCCCCCAATTTAACTTAAAAAAAAAAAATTTTCCAGAGATAAGTATTTTGATTTCCAATGATGGGAGAAGGGAAGTGTTCTTAGAATTACTTGTGTTCATCTCTCTCCAGAACCGATGAATGGATGCAGCTCTTAGAATCTCAGAAAGGAGCAGTTGTTGTTTTTTGTTCTTACTATTCCCTTAAGAATGTGACTGCTCTTCCATTGGGGGCTACTCTGTGCACCCGGGAAAACTAAAAAAATCTCTAGGAGCCAGAAACTCTCAGTTCAGCAGGAAATGGTTGCTTTTTAGAACTTTACTCCTAAACATCTTCCCCGGCTCTATCTTGACAGTAGTTCCCCTTTGCTCAGTACCTCCCTCCTATTTTTAAGCCTGACTTCTATGATCTCTTTCTCATTCTTAGGTCCTCTTTGGAGACACTCATTTTTTAAATAAGAGAATTTCAATTACTATTATTTTTTTTTTAATTTTTAAGATTTATTTATTTATTTATTTATTTGACACAGAGAGAGAGAGACAGAGGAAGCACAAGCAGGGGGAGCTGGAGAGGGAGAAGTGGGCTCCCAGCTCAGCAGCGAGCTGATGCAGGGAGGGATCCCAGGACCCTGGGATCATGATCCGAACTGAAGGCAGACACTTAACCAACTGAGCCACCCAGGCACCCTATCAATTACTATTATTTTTTAAATGGTGTTCCAGAAATGTTTATCCCAACTTTGGAGACATACCATGACCTGAAGTGCAACCAGGAGGGAAAAGTGACGTCAATTGTAGATGGTGCAATATTGTCAAGTCATCCAATGCTTGGCAGACTGGCTTCCTGCACCTCAAAATGAGAGAACATGCTATTTTGTATTTATATACTGTCTCCTCCACTGAAAAAGCACAAACATTTTGACAAGAGTTTTTTTAACCCATGCAATACTATCATTAGGAAGAAGAAGTACTTTTATTGGTCCTGAAGGGAAAGTAGGTCTATTTCATTTTTTATTCCATCACAGAGAGCAGGATGATGGCTAGAGGAAGATGGTATCACCAACTTGTCAAGGGTTTTATAAGCCTCATGTCATTCAGGGTCATATTAGCACTGATATTTCCATTCTCAGTCTATTGGGAATTTGGTCAGGCTCACATAATTAGAAATTGTGTAGCCAGGACTCAAACTGAATGTGGCAGCCCCGTCGGCATGTTTTTGACCCTGCCACATAGTGCATAGGAGCCAAGGTGCTATAAGGTGTGAGGCAAAAATGCCCGCATGATTTCATGCCTTGTCCTGGAGCCAGGATGAGGCCAACAGGAATCCAAAGAGATCAGTGGATCCTTTGTATACAGGTCCGCATGGCTCCCTGTGAGATGTGCTCTGTGGGCAGGACCATACTGACAGCTTCAGAAGGAGCACTTGCCCCACCCTTGGTAAGCTCTCATGTAAATGTCTCAGAGAAGTTGCTAAGAAAGTCTGGATTCTGAACTTTTAATGGAATGGAGCTAAGGAGCAGGGCTGTCAGCCACTTGAGGTCCCTGAGCTTTACTGGAAAATCCTAAGCCATCTAATAAGATGATCTACAAGAACTACAAAATAAATAAAAATATAAAAATATTTTTAAAATGTAAAATATACAAAGTACAATCTAGCAAATAGCCAGGTTCCTACTATAAGAATTGGTAATTTAATATTTTGTCATATTTACTTTTTACTATAAAAGAAAATGTTATGAATATAATTTTTATAACCTTTAAAAACAAGCAAAAATTTTAATCTTTTCTTCACACATGGACACATAAAGGCTAGAAATAGTTAAGAGAATGAGGGGCCCAGATCACAGTTGTAGTGGCCTCCGGGGGAGGGTCTGGGGGTAGGACTGAGGTGAAAGAAACTGAAATTTAGGTGGCTCCCGATGAAGCCAGTATGTTCATAGAGATGTGTGGCACTCTCCTTCCCAGGACAGTGAGATTCACTTGGAAACCACAAGGTCTGTAGGTAATTTCTGGGAAGTTCATCTGGCATTTGTTACAGTCCTTCAGCTCCCTAGGAGAGGCTGTGTGGCCCCTGGGCAATGGGATGTGTGTGGGACAATTTGACAGAGTCTGGTGGCCATAAACATGTGCCCTTGTCAACAGCTTGCAGGTTGCCAGCTTCCCTCCTGGGACATGTTGCTGTCCCTGAAGTATGCTGTACATCCTAGATGTTCCTTGATTCTGAGTGAACTGACGCCTCAGGGTGGCCTGCTTCTTTTTCATTGGAGAAGCCTGTCTCAGAGGGAGCAACTAAGCCCCATCTCCTCTTGGACTTAACTCCTTATCCCCTGAACCCTCCCTGCTTCCCCACCACATCCTTTGTTGCACCCACAGAACTTCATCCTTCAGGAACTTACTGGCATTTCACATGTCACCCGTATTATGCAGTGTGTGTGCATGTGTGAAAGCCCCTTGAGGCTGGGGTTGGTGTATTACTCATCTCAGCACCCCCAGCTTCCAACATGTTGCCTGGCATAAGTGTTATCAAATGAATCATACATTTGATGAGTGTAAGACTGGGGTGATTCTAAGCCAGTGTACTTCAAACTTTTACATAATGCATCTCTGTCAAGGGAGAAAAAGCTTGAGCTCACACTCCTCATCCCCTGGCATAGGATTGAAATCACTAGCTAATATCTTAGAGTAAAATATATATCTAGTATGAAGTTCAATGTTAATGACAAAGGGTGGAAATATATTGTATTCATTTACTTGAGTTTCTGTAACCAACTACCACAGACTTGGTGGCTTAAACAATAAACATTTATTTCTCATGTTTCTGGAATTTAGGAAACCTAAATCAAGGCACCAGCAGATTTGATATCTGGTGAGAACCCTCTTCCTGGCTTTACTGTGTCTTCACATGATACAAGGTGCTGGAGTCTTTTGTGAGATACTAATCCCATTCATTAGACTCTTAAATGTGGCAGGTTGATTTCTTGTCAGATCTTGTCATATTAGTACCTAATGTTTTTAATCTGAAAAGACAGCTGACAAAGAGATTTTACTTAGGAAAACGGGCTCTGCCTTCTTCTATTTGCTTGCTCTTTTTTACTACTGCCTTTTGTTCATAGTTTCTTAGCAAATAGTTCTTTCTGGGGCTGTCTACTTAACACCAGAAGACTTTACCTGCAAATCCTCTTAAGGAGGTCCCTGCAGTGTACTGAGATGATCACCAAGGAAGTTACCATTACCAGTGTCTGCCTCAGGAAGGCCCACCTCCTGTTATGACAACCCTGTATGGATCAGAGAGCCTTGTGGCCACCTGGGTGGCCAAAATGGGGCCATTGTCACTAGGCTAAGGATGAGTTCAACATTAAAACAAATCAAAATAGATATTCTAATATATTATTTTGACACCCCTTTCATGCTCTGCTCACTAACAATGTAAGCTCTGAGGGTGCCAGGATTTACCCTATACAAACTGTATACCAGCCCCTAGAATAGTACTTGGCATGTGGTAGATACTCAACACATGCTTACTAAAGGAGAAAATGTATTTGGATTGAAATAACCTTTTTATGAACCAAAGACTAACATGGTAGCAGGTAATAAAGATTCAAGTGGAGCCCTAACTTCATGTGTAGACCAGTCTTCTCCAGCCTGGAGCTCCTTCAAATCTGGAAGGACCTTGGACCAACTCCCCAGACTCTCACATACTACATTCATTGAGTCTGAACAAGTTCCCTATAAATTAACAGAGGGGGTAATGGAGTGGCTAGTATCCAATTTGGAGGCTCTCAGATATGCAAAGATTTCACTAAAAGCAAAAATTTGGGAGCTCCTGGGGTGCTCAGTGAGTTAAGCATCCAACTCTTAAGTTTGTCTCAAGTCACGATCTCAGAGTTGTGGGATCAAGCCCTGCATCAGGCTCCATGTTCAGTGAGAGCTTGCTTGAGTATTCCCTACCTCTTTCTCTGCCCCTCTCCCTTCTTGTTCTCTCTCTCTCTCAAATAAATAAAATAAATCTTAAAAAAAAAAAAAAAAACCTTTGGTTATAGTTTCCCAACTGGGGATAAAGTCATAAAAGTAGTAATAGTCATAGCAGCAGCAGCAGCAGAAGTAGCAATAATAGTAACAACAATGCCAGTGATAGTTGTAGGAGCAATAAAAGCAGTAGCAGTGGTGGTGGTAGTAGCAGGGATAGTTGTAGCAGAATAGCAGCAGCAGAGGTGGCAGCAGTAGAAGTAGCAGTGATGGTGGTAGTGGTAATAGTAGTAGCAGCAACAGTAATTATAGTAGCAACAGTATCAGTAGATATGGTGGCAGGATGGTAGCTGTAGTCACTCTTTATTGAATGCTTCTTATATGCAAAACATTATCTTAGGTATAATCTAGTTTAATCCTAAAAATTTCCATGTTTAAAATGCTTAGAAGCTTCAGTTGCCCTTAAAATGATGTCTGAGCTCCTTAACTTGACTTCCAACACCCTTTGCAGCATCTAGCCCTGCTGGGCTGTCTTCTGGCCACATGCCACACTAGCACTCAGTCTGCATCTTTCTTTCAGTTCCCCTGCACACTCTGTCCACTCCCCTGTGCATGGTACACAGGAATAGGCACCAGTCTTACTATTCCCAGCTCCCTAGCCCTTCCTTTATCCCACAGGCTTAGAGTATAGTCAGTCCTATTAGGTGAAAGCACCTCAGGCATGGTAGTGCTGTGTTGTTGTAATTGCTCTTTTAACATTTTATCTCCTCCTATGGAGTCAGAAAAGAGCAAAGCACTCAAAAAAGGATGGGGACAAACCAAAAGGGCTCAAAATTCAACCTGATGAAGCCAATGGCAAAAGCAGGAAGAGTTGAGAGAAGAAAAATAATTATAATCATAATATTGGATTCTAATCCATAGAATAAAATAAATGTCCATGGGTCTATATGGACCCATGAGAGGAGGAATTCACCTCTCTTGCCTACTACTCATTATTCTATCTCTCTAGGGTCTAACATACATGACATATAGTAGGTGCCTAATGAGTAAGACTGGGAATAAGAGCTGGGATTTGAACATAAGGGTGTCTCTTTCAACTCTGCCCACTTTTTTTTTTTTTTTTACTTCTAGCTCCCAAAGGTGAGTCCAAAAATTCAAATAGCTTCCTAGTTGTTATCTTGCAATATTGCAATGTGAGTTGGGAGCCAGGACTGACAATTACCAATTCTGTAAGATAGCAAAACCTTTGGCTCCTCATTGTAAGGTGTATAGAATTATTATTTACATTGTCATATGCCACAATTCATCAATCTTCGTGAATCCAAGCAGTGAAACTCCTTGGTTTAACAATGCAATAATAGCAAATGGAGAGATTGTTCTGACCTATCTTATGACGTTCAGGATTTATTTTTGAAACATTCATTTAGTTAGAATGTTTTGTCAATGAGATAAATTTTAAAGTACTTTATTTTTGATGCATTTAACAACAATAAGCAGCTATAATGCTTCATACCTTGTTATTTGGAGTCATCCTTACTCCAAATACTCTTGTACATCTTTGACAACCTGAATGAACAGCTCATTGCCTGGCTCTCAACTGTTGGCTTATAAATTTGGTGAGTGTGTGCCAATGAATTATTTGGAATTTGTGTCAGTACTGCATATTATATACCAGGCATAATGAGTAAATAGTTACTGAGGTGTCCTACACCATATTCCTGTTTCCTGACTGCTTAAAGTAGCATTCAAGTATATGGAGTGACATGCTCTCCTAAATTCTGTTGCATTAAAAACTGGTTTTAGAGAAATGAGTATAGAGATTTGATTCCTAGTTTCAAGCTCCCCAGGCTGGCAAAAGCTGGAATTGCTTCAAAGCCACAATTTCTTTGATGGCCATCCACCAGATCTCTCTACTGAGTAAAGAGAAGTCCCCAAAGGAGATAAGAGTGGGCTCCTAAACTGTGTCAGGGGCTGCTTTGGGTGGTATGAAAATAGCTATGACCAGACAAGCAAGGTCCCCACTCTCCTGGGACCAAAGTCTCCATGAGAAGTTGGTGACTGGAATGCAACTATGATGGGGAAGCAGAGATTTTAAAATGTAAGGATGGATTTTGTGGAGAAGTGGTTGACTCTCATATATAATGGAATATAATTCAGCCATTAAAAAGAATAAAATCTTACCATTTGCAAAAACATGGGTGGAGCTAGGGAGTATAATGCTAAGTGAAATAAATCAATCAGAGAAAGACTAATACCATATGGTTTCACTCACAGGTGGAATTTAAGAAACAAAACAAACCAACAAAGGGGAAGAAAGAGAAAGAGACAAAGCAACAAATAGACTCAATTGTAGAGAACAAACTGATGGTTACCAGAGGGGAGGAGGGGAGGGAAAGTTAAGTAGGTTTTGGGGATTGAGGAGTGCCCTTGTTGTGATGACTACCAGGTGATGTTTGGAATTTTTGAACCACTATATAGTACTACTGAAACTAATATGACACTGTACTATTAACTATACTGGAATTAAATTTAAATAAAAGAAGTGGTTGATTCCAGGTTTGGAGTAAGGAAAGTGCCAGATAAACCTGAGACTTGCAGGGCCAGAAAATAGGAAGTGTTTGAAAAAGAAAGGGAAGGAACAAGAGACCATTTGAATGAGCTCCCATTGGCAAAGATTAGAATAATTTGAGTTTACCGGATAATCTCACAAATAAATAATGGATTCTAATCCATAAATTAGAGATAATGTATCCTAATCCACAGAAAAAATAAATATTCATGGGTTTATAGTGATGTAGATAGATAAATGACAGAGAAGGAACAACTCTTCCTTACATAAGAATTCAAGTTAATAAATACGGAAGAAATAAGGGAAATACAAAATCACCAATAGACAAATATCCTAATAATCATTGCAAGCAAGATTCTCTGATGCATACAAAAAACACTGGGCTAAGCCTGAGAAGAAACAGGATATTTTCAGTCTTAACCTATTTCCCCAAAGAGATTGATCAGTAAGAGAAAAATAGTAACTTTGCAGTGAAGAAACTCTGCAACCACCTTAACGAAGTGCTTAAGGAAACATCACCAAGGAGATCTGTCAGCTGGTGCACCCCTGATAAGATGCACATAGGAGAATACAGCATTTCCATGGGTTCCCTGCCAAAAACACATCACTTCAATAGAATCAATAATGAGAAAACTTCAGACAAATCCAAATTTTTGGAAATTCTACAAACTCACTTGCACCATCAAAGTGTCAAAGCCATGAAAAACAAGGAAAGGCTTAGGAAACATCAAAAAAACATCTCTGGTGATCTGCTGTCCGAAAAACAAAAGGGGAAGAGTTGGATACAGAGATGCTTAATCTTACTCTGGTGGAGTTGGATATCATCTGACAAGGTTGAGAGTCAAGTAAAATGTATCTCTGAGGTTTCTAGAGATAAAATGAAGTATAAGAGAAAAAGCACCTGAATTTGGCCTGTGTAGATGGACCTTTAAGATAGTGCAAACGCAAATATCTTATTTGTCTCAATAGCAGGTTGAAAAAGTAACATTTATTTGAAAAATTCCCCAAATTCTCATTTTTCCTGTCAGGCAGCTTACTTTGTACAGAGTGCTATTTTAAGTCCTATGGAAAATAATAAAGACATAGGAAACACACTTTTGCCCTTAGAACTTATTAGATGGAAGAAGGATATTACAAGAGAAATACACAAAACAAAGATTAAAAACATGACTATATTGAATGCATAAAGAAAATGTGGTATATCCATACAATGGAATATTATTCAGCCTTTTAAAAAGAAGGAAATTCTGCCATTTGTGACAGCATGGATGGGTCTGGAGGACATTAGACTGAGATAGACCAGATGCAGAAAGACAAATACTGTATGATCTCAATAATAATTAGAATTTAAATAGTCAAACTGATAAAAGCAGCAAGTAGAATGGAAATTGCCAGGAACCAGGAGGAGGGGGATAGAAGAAGGTGGTGGTCAAAGGGTACAAACTTTCCTGAAGGATGAGTAAGTTCTAGAGTTCCACTATACAGTGTAGTGCCTATAGCTAATAGTACTGTACTGCATACTCAAACTTTGCCAAGAGGATGATCTTATATTAAATGTTCTATTTTTTAAAAAGATTTTATTTATTAGTAAGAGAGACAGAGAGAGCACAAGCAGAGGGAGGGGCAGGCAGAGAGAGAAGCAGGCGCCTACTGAGCAAGGAGCCTGATGTGGAACTGGATCCCAGGACCCCGAGATCATGAACTTAGCCAAAGGCAGACACTTAA
This sequence comes from Enhydra lutris kenyoni, assembly GCF_002288905.1. NCBI lineage: Eukaryota > Metazoa > Chordata > Mammalia > Carnivora > Mustelidae > Enhydra > Enhydra lutris. The sequence continues at coordinate 211,850 of NW_019154132.1, forward strand.
CCAGCTGAGCCACCCAGGCATCCCATATGTTAAGTGTTCTTATCACAAAATTATAACAATAACAATAACAACAACAACAACAATAGCAATAGTAATGAATGAGAGGAAACTTCGGGAGGTGATGCATGTATTTACATCCTTGATCTTGATGATGATTTTCACAGATGTATACCTACCCCCAAACTCAAGTTATATACATTAAATATGTATAGCTTTTTACATGTCGATCATATCTCAATAAAGTGGTTTTTAAATTAAATAAATAAAAATCAATTTAAAAAACCATGCCCATACACCTGTGTAGCTCAGTCAGTTAAGTGTCTGCCCTCAGTCAGGTCATTATCCTGGAGTCCTGGATGGAGCCCTGTGTCCTGCTCCCTGCTCATCAGACAGCCTGCCTCTCCTTCTGCCCCTCCCCTTGCTCTTGTTCTCTCTCTTTCTGTCTCCACAAAGTCTCTCTCTCTCAAATAAAAAAATTAAATCTTAAAAAAAAAAATTACCCATGGGCGCGTGGGTGGCTCGGTGGGTTAAAGCCTCTGCCTTCGGCTCAGGTCATAATCCCAGGGTTCTGGAATCGAGCCCCGCATCGGGCTCTCTGCTCAGCAGGGAGCCTGCCTCCCCGTCTCTCTGCCTACTTGTGATCTCTGTCTGTCAAATAAATAAATAAAATCTTAAAAAAAAAATCTTGGAACACTGAAAAAATAAAAAATAAAAAAATTTTTTTTAAAGTTACATATCACTGTACCCTAAAAAAAAAAAAGTCCATAGGTATTACACATATTCTAAGATATGACTTTGTGTAAAGAAAAGGGACAGCCTATCAAGGTGAGTAGAACAGACAGGATTAGTCCAGGAAGAGGAAGTAGAAAGCTGTGGTTGAATGGTTGAATTATGGCTGTGAAGAAAATATTCCCAGATGCAGAGAAACCTGCCTTTTCCTGCTAAAGACAAAGCACTTGAATCATTAGGAGACAGGGGTATGGTAGAGGTTAGAGGGAAACTTTGAGAATAAATTTTTTTGGTTGAAAAGGGCAGCATAGGCCACTGGGCCCAAGGTTATGAGAGTAATTGGTGTCATGACGATAAACATCTTTGAAGTATTTGGTCAGATAATCGGGGTTGATTCAAGAGTGCTATGAGCCCTAGAGATTCTGAGAAGCAGGAAAGGAGTTCTGTTAGAGCCCAAAGGATTATGAAAGCTATGATTAAGGGTGCAGACTCCTGCTGAAGACCAGTCTAGGTAGGATGTCACAGAATAGGGGCTGGTCAGTTTAATCAACAAAACTCAGAAGCTCAGAGGCTCAGAAAAGGGATGAGGCCTTTGGATTTTTGCCAAAGAATATCATTGGTGGTTTAATAAAAGTAGTTCCTCCAAGGCAAAGACCAAAGAACTAGAGCTCCCAACTGAAAATTTATTAAGGAAAGGAACCATGCTCTAATATATCTTTGTATTTCCCCAAAATACCTAACCCAGAATATCATCTTCAAATTTTGACAATGAAGTTCTATATTTCCCTGCCAAGAGCTTCAACTCAAACCAGATTGCAAGCAATGCAGAAAAAAACATATATGTGAAAATAGGAGTAATTTGCATCAAAGATGTGTTTAAGAAATGAACTTAGTAGTAAGAAGGAAGAAAATGGAGGGCTGGCATAGATTGAGGGATTGAGTAAAAGTGGAGGTCAAGAGATACTGTCACAGCATTTGACATAAATCAACATGGTCAGTGAATCTTTTTTTTTTTTTTTTTAAAGATTTCATTCATTATTTGACAGAGAGAGATACAGTGAGCAAGAGAGGGAACACAAGCAGGGGGAGTGGGAGAGGAAGAAGCAGGCTTCCCACTGAGCAGAGAGCCTGATGTGGGGCTTGATCCCAGGACCCTGGGATCATGACCTGAGCTGAAGGCAGATGCCCAACAAGTGAGCCACCCAGGTGCCCCTGGTCAGTGAATCTTAATATGTGTTAATTTTCTGTTCTTAAGGAACTGTTTGATGGTTTTGATTATAATATCATTCAATGCCCCTAAAAGTGTAAACATCAGAAAAAAATGAGATAAAAACAATTTATATAAATAATGTGTGACCTCACCACACATGTTGGGGTTTTCCCTAACTCTTGTGCATTTTTCTCAGTTAAGATTATATCAGGCATACGATTTTGCATTCTGCTCTTTTCCCTTAACTTTATATCATAAGCATTTTCCCCAAACTAACAAAAATTTTCATAAATAAATTTCCCAACTGTGTGAATGTACTAACATATATTTAATTGCTCCTCAATGATTAGATATTTAAATTAATTCCAAACTTTATGTAACAAATGCTGAGATAAACATTTTTTAAGAATGTTCAGTTGCTTTTTAGAAAGACTGTTTATTTCAGCCATACAGATGTTGCTTCATAAAGTATCATTTATTATTTATTTTTTATTTAAATTCAATTAACCAAGGTATAGTACATCATTAGTTTTTATATAATATTCAGTGATTCATTAGTTGAATATAACACCCCAATGCTCATCATATCACATGCCCTCTTTAATTCCCATCACCCAGTTACCCCATTCCCCCACCCACCTCCTTTTCTGCAACCCTCAGTTTATTTCTCAGAGTCAAGGGTCTCATATGGTTTGTCTTTGATCTCATTTAAATGGGTATGAATTTTCTCTTTTCAGTGATCATTTGCTTATTTATTCAGAAAACACTGATTGAGTATCTAATATGGGTGGAAATTGTTCTATGCACTGGCTATGCCAATCAGCAAGAGCATCAAAGTCCCTATCTTCATGGGGCTCACACTTTAGTAAGCTGAGTTAAGCCATCAACAATGTCAACAATGTTGGCGAGGATGTAGAGAAAGGGGAACCCTCTAACTGTTGGTGGGAATGCAAGCTGGTAGAGCTACTCAAGAAAACAGTATGGAGGTTCCTCAAGATGTTAAAAATATAGCTACCCTATGACCCAGCAATTGCACTACTAGGTATTTACTCCAAAGGTACAGATGTAGTAAAAAAGGGGGGGCACCTTTACCCCCTTGTTCATAGAAGCAATGTCCACAATAGCCAAACTATGAAAGGAACCGAGATGCCCTTCAACAGATGAATGGATAAAGAGGATGTGGTTCATATATATAATGGAATAGAACTTAGCCATCAGAAAGGATTAACTACCCACCGTTTGCATCAACATGGATGGAACTGGAGGGGATTGTGCTAAGTGAAATAAGTCAAGCAGAGAAAGACATTAATCATATGGTTTCACTCATATGTGGGACATAAGGAATAGTACAGAGGACCATAGGGGAAGGGAGGGAAAACTGAAGGATGAGAAATCAGAGAGGGAGATGAACCAAAAGAGACTCTGGACTCTGGGAAACAAACTGAGGGTTTCAGAGGGTTTCAGGTGGGGAGATGGGGTAGGCAGGGGATGGTTATCAAGAGGGCACGTGTTGTGATGAGCACTAGCTGTTATACGCAACTGATGAATCATTGAACGCTACATCAAAAACTAAGTGTACTATACAGTGGCTAACTGAACATAATATAAATAGGTAAGTAACTAAGTTAGTAAGTAAGTGAATAAATACATAAATAAAATGTTAACCTAAGGGGAAGCTGGATGAAAGGTGTATGGGAACTCTCTGTACTGTTTTTTGCAACTCTTCTGTTAAATCTAAAATTAAAAAATTTTTTAAAAAAGTCAAGTTACAGAAGTAGATTGTGAAGAGCCACATGGGAAGATTAGGCAGGATTAGGCAAGTGTTGGCTTGGAGAGTTCCCCTGCCTGGTGGTCTTTGAATAAACACCTGATGAAAGGCAAAGAGCAGGCACAGATAAGTGCAAAGAACTTTCCAGAAAGAGAGGTTATTAATGAAGCTGAACATTTGTTTCAATATTAATCATTTTGAGCCCATTTCATAATGAGGAATGTGGCTGAGGGCTGTCCTCACTCTTCAGTTCTTTCTGTTGACATCAGACACCTCTAATAACCCCATATATCTCAGTGTGTCCATCTCTAAAAATGGGATCATAATGTCTGCTTCACTTCTCCATAAGGTTGTAGTGAAACATGATTGCGGAATCAGTGGAAAAAAAAAAAAAAACACACGTAGTAAGCTGTAGACCAGGTGTTAGGTCGGCTTCTTTGTAGTTTGTCACAGAACACTGATCCCCACAGTCCACCTAGACCATGCAAACGGGTCCCTGACTAAATGCTTGTCTCCCAGACGCCCTCATTCCAGGGCAAGGCAGAAAAGTTTCATGTTTCAAAAACAGTTTGGGAGAAGAATCCTCCTAAAAGTCACGGTATTCATAGGAAGCTCCCCCATCTTCCCTCCTTTGCCGGCTCACACTTGGCACCTGTTTTCCTTCTTTACCTCACAACTCCCAACAAGTCTGCTCTGACTGGGCATGGCATAGAGCAGCATTACCTTCCAGGACAAAGGAACTTACAGCAGCCTTTAAAGGAAGTTACCTTGGGTCGTTCCCACCCAGAGCCACTCCACAGCCACACTGAATGAAACCTCCTTGGAGGGAAGTGATCAGCATCCATGGTCAGAGGAAACCTAGTTCCTCCTGACCTCCCATTGCCTCCAACCTTACAAGTTTGGGGCAGGCAAATAGAGAAGCCTGCTGTTAACTGAAATATCCACTATATTTAAGATAGTTAACGAGTCCTCCGCTATCTCCCTGTCTGCCAGTAGGCCATATATGCCTTATCCCCTACCTAACCTGCTTCCAAAGTTGAATTCCAACTACTTTTTATAGCACAATCAGCCCAAACATCCTTCTGGTGCCTCAAGCCCAAATTCCCAAGATAGAATTAACACCCTCCATCCTAAATGTCACTCCTTTGTCATCATTTCCTGTTCCTTGTTCTCAGTATGTCTGGTGTCTCCCTCTCTTGCCACACCTCAGAGTCATGACTGCTCCAGTGCCTCCTTCTCTGTGACCTTTTTGGTCCCCAGGGTGTGCCCCAGACCCAGAAATACCTAGACCTTCCACCTGCATGCTCTTGTACCTGCAATCCATGCTGTACCCACTGCAAAGTTGTGTGTCTGAAACTTGAGTTGGGTTGTGACACTTCCTGCTCCAAAACTGTTAATGTACCTCCCTGCTGCTATATGTTGTCTAAAGTCTTTTGGTCCTGGGACCTCTGAATCAAAATTTCCATTGTCTGATGGAAATGCAGATTCCTAGTTCTACTGACTGAGTCTGAATCTCTAGGATCACAGTGATGATAAAGAACCAACATTCTGCCAACAAAATAGTTTGTTTCAAGGCCTTCCATGGTCTCCCTTGATGGGCTTCACGTGTCCTTTCTGGCCTCTTTACCCTGAATCCTCACCTCTACCCTGGACTATGCTCTTCTACCAATATCCCCACTGTCATACTTCAGGACTTTGTCCATTTTGGTCTCAGCCTAGAGTGTCCTTTTCTCTTCTATGGTATTGAAACCTTGTGATTTCAAGGTTCAGGTCAAATGCCATTTTCATGAGGCTCTCTAGTTCCCTCAATTGCCCTTCTCTTTTTCCATTTTGTCATAATTATATTTCACTCTGCTTTGTATTTCCTCCTGTGGGTAAATTGTGTGTGCATGGTCCAGGTCCATAGTGTGGTAGGCTCCATGTAATGGTTATCCTTATGTCTTCCTAGGTGCCTTGTGCTATGCCTCATAAAAGTACCCTATCTGAAATAAATGAGAGTCTCAGAATAAAATCAGGCTTCGTTGAGAATCAGGATGTAATTCCAGCTTGAAAGGGTACAAGAGAAATGTTGTGTCCTCCTGTCAATTTCAGGACTCTCCGTTAGCAAGCTGCCTCCCGAGAAGAGGGAGGGAACCTGCAGCAGAATGTCTTATTGAGAGAGAATGGGTGCCCTAGACAGTTCACACAACCACTCTAGAGAAGGGACCTGAAAAACACAGTGGAATATTTACTGCCACATGGAAAGAACAGCCCAGGACACCACTGAAGAGGGAATAAATGGTGTGGTAGTTGAGTGGGACTTACAATGCCCCAAAATCACATAATGTAGGCACCTGCTTATATTTCTCTAAGAGACCTGGTCTCACAATGGGGTTTGCAGCCCCTGGAAAAGTAAGTGCCTCCTGTGGCTATACTTTTGCACATTGAGAACTCTGCAACTGGACAAAGGAAAGTGAACAGAAATCTCTTTCTGACAGCCATGAAGAGCAATGAGGCTGAGGGTGCGGGCGGAATGCACCGCAGCAGAGTTCATGGAGTCTGATCACAAAATAGTAGGGAGACATGTGTCTACAAAACCCATGGTGAGGAGAGAGCTAAAACTCCTGAGATCTGTGCATGGTAATTCAGTATTTCAAGGATAGACTTTTTTTCTAAAAATTATTTGATAGGTCAATACAAAAATAGCATCTACAAAATATACATTTATCTAAAGGGTGTTTTAGCATGGGAATCAAAATAAACATATCCTAGAACTCAATTTTACTGATGGACCCTAAACTTGATTTTCAAAATGAAGAAACATTGAAGGAAGTGGGAAATTTCCATTTAAAAAAAGAATATTGATTTCAAATTTATAAAAATGGTGGCAAAAAAGGATGTACTGGGGGGACTTTTGTTACAAATGCTGCAGAAAGAAGCCAATAAACAGTAAAAGTTTACCCAAACAAGATACAGCATATTAATTTATAAAATAAAGAGTCATATATATCACAGACTCACAAAATACAGCATGTTAAGCCTCCCAAAAGTTCTGTGTAGGTCACCCAGGATGAACACACCCAAGTACAACATTTAAGAATTCATTTATGAACTGTGACTACATTGTCAGGGACTATAGTGACACATTAATTGTTCAAGATAAAAGAAAAGTACATCTGCCAAAGAAGCTTAATTGAAATGTTCACAGCATAACCCCTCTGAGGCTTATCTTTTATAGAAGTTGGTTCCTTTTTACACTTGACAGATGAGACTAAAAAACAGAGAATCAAATTTGGTGAGCAGAAAAGGACAGATGAATCCATGGGATTATTCAAAATGTACTGCCTACTGGCTTTAAATAATATTTTGTAAAGAGTTGAAGGAAAAAAAACCACTACATTTAGAGGAAAGGGGGAATTTTTGAAGGGAGTTTCAAAACCACAATTTCAGTTTGAACTGGAAGAAGGACACAGGTTAGTTCACTAACATAGGTTGGCTCTGTGAGCTGGATGCCTGGGAGGAATTGCAGGAGAACAAAGATAGCCTGAATAGCCAGGGTGGGGCTAACACAAAGGACCCAGATGGGTGGGAGGAGAGAAGGGCTGGTGAGGCACTCACAAGGTCAGCAGGGAGGAGTGCAGGCACTTGTGAGCAGAATCAGTCTTTTAAAGCCCTCTGCTGTTCATAAAAAGTGCCATTATCTGGTGCTATGAGGTAAGCACTATGGAAACAACTTATAACAACACATGCCTTTCAAGAATGCCCAAACATTTTCTGCAACTGTACCCTGTCAAGTTGAATGCCACCAAAATGACTTATGTCCAGCCCTGAGGGTCCGTGAGCCCCTTCACAAGTCTTACTACCCTGTTCACACACACCCTTTCAAAACTTTGAAAGTTTGAGGTGAAATGGCTAGGCAGAGTCCAAACATACATCTTACCAAGCACTTGGACCTGACTGCAATGCTCAGAGGGAAACAGAACTGGCATCATGGTGCTGCCTCCAGTTTTTACTTTATTCACTCATCTAGCCGTATCAACATGTTATAAGTGGAAGCAGAAACTCCCTCTGGACAGGAAGGTAAGGCGGAAGGGAAGCTCTCTGGGCAGTCCCACCTTCTGCCTCATCTTCTCTGTAGGGGAGGGGCGTGGGGGTGAGGGGCAAGTGGGGCAAAATCATGCAGCACTCTGCACTGTGAGGAGTAAGTTAGCAAGAAAAAGCAGGGGCCAAAAGCCAAGCCTGCAGGACTACCAAAACACAGAAAAGGCCAAGTCTGAGTGGCTTTGTTTCCTCAGGACCAGCCTGAGGAGAGAAAGCAAGACTGGCAGAATGGCAGGTGCAAATTCAGAGGTCAGGGGGTTGTGGACATCAGCAAGCCATGTGGCCAAGGGCTTTCTTTGCTGCCCAGTTCCTTCTGTTGACAGGGACACCTCTAAAAACCCCTTGATCTCAAATGTTCCTCTCTGAAGTAGAGTTGTAATGCCTGCTTTACTTCTCCATTGGATTATAGTGAAAAATTATTAAGACTATATTCAAATATGTCACAAGCCTCTCTGAAGTATCAGAAATGAGGTTTGGCATTGCCAACAGGCTGACACTGGTGGACAAGAGTCTAAAGGGAAAATTCCAAGCTGCACCAGTGAGGTTGAAAGGGCAGAAGTTCTAATCTAATCCTGTTTGGGGAGTGGGATGGACTTCCAAACCAGATGGGGCAGGCCTGGTGCTGCCCTCTGTGCTCCCCCCAAATATCCAGACTTGAATGAGTGTGTGGCCTCGTGGGCATGTGCCTTGCTACATTGCCTTAGGGGAATACCCACTCACCCCCAGGCAGACTCAGAAGGCCCTTGGAGGGCCAGCCCTTTATTCTAGCTCAAGATCCAAAGCAGGGATCCCACATCAAACTTCCAAAGATGTCCATTCCGAGCTGCCAGTGGCTTTATAGGATAGGTGGAGAACGTATCAAAACCACTGTCCAAATCCAATTTCCACTTGACTTAGCCTGGGAGCCCTCTCACACTTCTAGAACAGGACAAATCAGCTGCCTTTATTAATGCCTTGGAACATTAAAAAGAAAATATGTTCAGATTTTTTAAGCTAAACATGTGTGGAGGAGTGTTGAAAAGAGGATTTTTTGAGTTTCCTAATACCCAAGTTAAAATAAACTTAGTCACTCTTGATAAAAAATCACTTAATGTGTGTAAAGCCCTTAAACTCCTGTGTGACAGAGGCCATTCTAGTATATAAAGTATGGAGCAAAGGAGGAACTAACAATTTCTCACTCTAAAACACCCTCTGTGAATCCTCCCCAAATGGCCAGAATGTCTTTCCTCTCCCACCCACTCCTCTTCTACCTGCTCCAGGTGCCAAACCTCCCTCTAGTTCCTACACCAAAGCTCGGGTTCCCTAGCCTGTTGGTCATTGTCCACAGTTCCCCTACCTGTAATGTACCTCCACCCTACCCTGCCTTGGAAACCCCAGCTCTCCCAGCAAAGTTCGGCTCTAAGATCACTTCTTCCATTAAACCTCTCTGCAGCCTTGGCTGAGGCCTTTCTGGTAGACATTGCCTCTTAGTTAGCTTCTCTTCCTGCCCCGTCCTTCTTCCTTCTCCTGACTCCATAGGTATTTAGCCTATAGGTTTTTACTCCCTAATTCCTATAAGTCCCACAAGCTAACCTCCATCTACAGGTCTGCTGCTGTTTCACCAGAGACTCCTCAGCCTTTAAGTGAGGATCCCATTGTATTCTTGTCCCCCAAAGCATCCCCTTAAAGGCAAAACAACATTCATTTTTAGAGCTTATTGCTACAAGGCACTTAGCACATTTAGATGCTATGGTTCAAAGGTGAGCAAGGAATAATCCTGTGTTTTCAAATGCTAAGGGATCAAAGGGACAGTGACCCCAAAGGAACTACAGCACCTACCTAGATCAGCCTGGATGTTGGGATGTCATTTCAAATGTCCCCTGTCTAGTCTCCCATGAACCTTTTCCTCCTTCAGATTTCTTTATTTAGGTTCTTGGTCATATCATTCCCCCAATCTCTGAGCCTGGAAAATCTCCAGTTATCTCTGACCTTGTTATACCATATCCACAGAACCTCTTATGTACTCTTCTTTCCCTCTAATTACCTCTCCATCTGCCCCTGTCTGAGAACTTGTCATTCACCTGGGTCCTCCCAGGACTCCTAGGCCATTCCTCTCTCCTACCTTATAGATGCTACTTCCAGGCAATTCTTCCTTCAGTGTAGTTCTTACCTCATAATGGGAACATGAGTCCTGGTGATATAAAGCTTAAAGAATCAGTTTGTGTTTTTACCTGTATTATTTCTCTATGCTATGTGACCAAAGCATATTCTCAGAGTAGTGATAACCAGCCAGCAAATAACTCATGTAAACAAGTAGTAGTCCTGCTTAGTAGTAAGCCCCTGAGATTTCAGGGACTTGCTATCAGAGCATAATCTAACCTTTCCTGAAGATATACTTTACCTCCCAAAATGCCCTTAAATCTCAGAGGCAGAACTTTATTTAAAAATAATGGTGTGTTGTTTCACAATATTCAGCTGAAAAAACAGCTGATGACGAACCTACATTATGAACTGCTACAAATGGGTGGAATTAGACAAACCTGTTTGGTTTTCACCTATTGCTTCAATTTTCAGAAAATACCCAGAGTTATTGCATTTGAATTTTTGTTGTCTTGGTGAAGGGAATTGGCAGTATCAAGTTAGAAACCACGTCATTATTTATGTAGAGGCATAACAAGTCAGAGAGAAAAGAAATGTCACAAAGAGACTTCTTGGAATACTGGCAAGAAGAGGAGACGAAAAGGAACAGTTGTTTATAAACAAAGGGAAAGGAGACAACATTGTCTTAACCTCTTTGACTTTATGACTTTTTATTGTATAATTGATAAAAATGACCAGTACAATTTCCTGTAAACCTGAAAGTGGGTTATACCCTGCCTAAGAAAAGCCACATGTATTAGTTCTGTGGCCTAAAAGAGTTCACAAACTAGTCCTGAACAGCTTGTGTTCTGGAAATGCTCATGATGGAACTCTGCAAAGTTCTTTCACTGAAGAAATTCAGAGGACTTTGCAAATTAAATTAGGAAAGTGTATGCTACTCTGTGTAAAAAAAAAAATCATGTTTACATACCATATTGGTATTCAGATTTATCACTTTACAAAGAAAGATCAAATCAGTTCCTTTAAACTGGGTGTTCAGTCAAAGCATTTAACATATAAGTTCATTTCCAGTGTATTCCATCTCCTGTTTAAGTTGCTTATAAGGTTAGATTTTTTTTTTTCAAAGGATTAAAGACTTGAGAGTAGTGGCTGAGAAGCAGTACTTTTTTCCTCCAGTTTCCTCAAAGTGAATATGACTTCATAAAGAGTGAAGACCAGTGGTTCGGTCAGTTACTTAAAAAACAAAAAACAAAAAAACAAAAAAAAACACAGCTTTTCTTACTTGGAATTTACCGTAACCAAAAAGGCCACTGGAATATCATTAATGGTTTCATGTTAAAGCAGAAAAAAAAATGTATTTAGGGTTGGAGGAAGGTTCAGTGATTGCCTGCTGCCAACCTCCTCTTCACAGACAAGGAGAACAAGGTCAGGAAGACTACATCTTACCCGAGTTGTCCTAACCAGTGAGTGCCCAACTGGAATGAACATGCCACCTCCAGACTGACAGGCCTGTATTCATAGGCTGGTTCTGAAAGATCAATGCAACAAGAAGCCAAATGCCTGTAGACTATGAGAAAGAACTATTGGCCAGAATGTGTCCCTTGGCAAACTATTTGGACCTCAGCAGACCTCTTTCCTTATCTGTACGATGGGGCTGAATATTGCCTGCCCTGCCCTCTAGGCAGATTTGGTTGGAAGATCAAATGAGATAAAGTCTATGAAACTTCCTTAAATGTTGAAACACAACATAAATAATAATAGTCCCAATTTGTTGAACACTTGGGACATGTCAAGCATTGGGCTAAGCATCATTTCATTATCACAGCACACATTATCACAAGCAAGAAAGCCATTACTTTCCTTGCATATATGAAGGTAAGACTTTGGTTAAATAGTTCACCCAAGACCTCATGGATTTAGACCAGATCTAGCGGACCCTCATACTTGAGTATTTAATTATCAATAGTATCATACAATAATCATGCTATAATATTATATAATGTAATACAATAATACTATATTACTATAATATATTGAATAGGAGAGCAATATATAGTGCATATTACTATATTACTGTAGCATATTGTATAATACTATACTAGTATATGGTATACTATTATGTAATACCATTAGTACTACATATAATAAATATAATATTACTAATAGATAGGTAGTGCCACCCCCTTTAAAAAATGAATTAGGGAGAAAATAGCTTTAGCAAAAACAAAACAAGATTTCAGGGTTCCTGGGTGGCTCAGTTGGTTAAGCATCTGCCTTCCATTCAGGTCATGATCCCTGAGTCCTGGGATCCAGCCCCAAGTTCAGCCAGGAGTCTGCTTTTCCCACTCCCTCTGCCCTTCCCTTGCTTGTGCTCTCTCTTTCTCACTCTCTCAAATAAATAAATAAATAATCTTTAAAAAAAAAAAAGAAAGAAAAAAACCCTAAGACTTCCGTAATTTCTTTTTTGTGTATAGTATGGGTTTTTAAAAACACTTTTCTTGGGGCATCTGGGTGGCTCAGTTGGTTAAGTGTGTCCCTTTGGTTCGGATCATGAACCCCAGGGTCCTGGGACATGATCTGGGGTCCTGGGATTGAGCCTCACATGGAGCTCCCTGCTCAGTAAGGAGCTTGCTTCTCCCTTTCCGTCTGTCCCTCCCCCTGCTTATGCTCTCTCTCACAGGTTCTCTCTCTCTCAAATAAATATAATTAAAAAAATATTTTTCTTGCATGTGAATTTTAAGAGATTAACTTGTTAACATATTGAATTTAAGTAAATGTAACCTAACAGTCTTTTTTTGGTCATGTAAATTGAAAATTACAATGCTCCATTCAGATTAGGCTCCTTTTACAACTTCTGGACAACTCACTGAAATAACCTCTTCACAGAATGTAATGATCAGCTTCTGTTTGAGACAGACACTCAATTTACTGATTTCCTATTTGTTTTCACTTTTAAACAAGTTGTGACATTTGACGATAAATGTCTAGTCTTTTACTGTTACTGAAGAACCCTTTGGTTTACTCAAGTGTATGTATTGGGGAGGAGGGGAGGGGAATGCTCAACTTTAAAAACTTTTGTCATTTTTGTTTCAACTATGACTAAATTGTAAGTCTTTGGTGAGTAACTGGCAACTCCTACCTGGGTAGGAGTAGGGGTAATGAGGACATCAAGAGTTTTAGTGTTTAAAATGTATTATTCTTTGTATTCCCCTCATCATTAAAACAAAACAAAAATCGCTTCTAGCAGATCAACATGACAAATGAGTAAACCAGAAGATGGCGTTGAAGATTAGCAGTCACATTTTAAAGCAAGGTAGACGTGAAGTCTCAGAAAGTTTCATACAGTCAGTGACTGTTGTTTTGCACTTCGATAAGTACATGAGTGAAGAAAATGTTGAAACTAAACCTGGTGCAGAAGACACGTGGAGGAAAGTGCAAAAAGCTCATTTGTCATTCTTGTTCTTAGCAATTTCTTTCTGTCTGTTGAGAACACTTTTGGAAAAAGTAACGCACTGATTAAAATGTAATCAACACGAAGTCAGTAGTCTTTGTTGTGTTCAATTAAGTATCCTAAGTACCTACAACAGATTATGACATGTGGCATGTGCTCAAAAAAATATTTGTTGAATGAATGAATCTGTGAAAGGAAAAGAAAGGAAGAAAAACAGGTTGTGACCAGAATTTTCTTTGAACAAAACTCTGTTGTTTATTACATAGACTCTGAGAATGGAAAACTTGCTTGAGTGAATAAAAATATGGCATCCTGTTAATTTCTGAGAAAGTCCATTAGTTTTAGGAAAAGCATACCTAATCGGTGCCTCACTGCCTCTTTTGCTCTAGCTTAAATTTAGTTTTTTCTTTGGATAGGAGTCATTAAGCCACGATGTAAGTTTAAAAGAGAAAAAAATGAGAAGTAAGTGAAATCAAAAGCTTTTCAAAAGTTGCAAGTTGACCTAGGGTGGTGGTGGTCTAAAATCATATAGAAACCAGTGATCTGACGGTTTACCTGAAATTGCTAAGTACATAAACATGCTGGCAGCATCCAAGATGCTCTGGTGAAAACGTAGTGGGCAGGCACACAGGTAGTTAATTTTAGTATTAAGGTCATCTTGGAAAATTAAGTAAAATCGCAGGTCCTTTTAAATATTATTTCTATTCTGAACATTTATATCCCAGTAAAAATTTGCTTCCTACCAGACTGATGTTAAAACTATGTCATTTTAAAGTGAACTGAAGTCCAGAAGCAATTAAGCCTTTGGATACTTCGTGACCCCTCCCCTCAACTCTTTCGTGTTGCCCAAATTGAAATTTTAGGGGTGATGCACTGTCTTTCTGAGTAAACTCAATTCACCAGTTCAATAGATCCAAAAGTCTGTATGCATATCAAACATACGGACAGACAGTATTTGAGCCACAGTTTATAGCTAACTTAAAGCATCTGAGCCATGCTTTTTCTTCTTTTTATTTTTAACGGTAGGATGTTCTCTAAACACCTAGGAGAGCAGGCTTTCAGCAACAGCTGCGATTCCAAGAGTGACGCCATCCACCCATAATTCTACGATGTGGACAATTCCTCCGTTTTTGGTTACATGCTCTTCAAGTGAAGTCCCCTGCACTCCAGATTCCCGCTCCTGCACGCCCCCACTTCCCGTCCTAACCACATCGCAGTTGTTTAGCTGTTATTATCAACCGGGCTCCCGTAGGACCTAATGCTCAGGCGAGGTCCCCATTTCGCGCCTTCCCCTCGGCAGGAAACCTCCACACATTAGGGTCCCCGAGGCTGCGCACGCCCGACTCGAGGTGCGCTCGCCCCGCGCCACGCGAGGTGAATCGCAGGGGGCTCTAAGGTCCCAAGCCTGGCGGCAGCTCAGACCCCTCAACACATGCTTCTTCTAGTCTTGGCCCCGGGACTCTCCCGCGGCGCCCCAGTCTCTGTTCACAGCGGCCCCCCACCCCCCACCCCGCTCCAACCAGGCAAGCGCTTTCGTACCCGCCCAGCCCCGCCCCAGGCTCCGCCCCAGCGGGCTTTTAAGCTTTATAAGTTCCTCTTTCCCACCTCTGATACTTAGTTTCACCAGTTGAACTTGGGACCTACTGCTGCCCTCAGCTCCGAGTTGGGGGCGAGGTAAGGCTTGGGGTCGGGAAGGAGAACGGATGTGAGGCTGGCACTACAGAGAACCGGGAGCGCGAGACTAGAGGTCCCGGAGTCCATCTCGAGGGCAGCTCAGGGGCCCCCAGTTTAGGACCCGAGAGGGAGCATGCCCCTCGAAGGAGCCCCAATTCCCACTTCGTCTGCTTTGGGCCCCGGGACCTTTGTGTGGGCTCTGTTGAGGGCCACCTGGGACAATGCCCAAGCATTGCTCTCACCACTTTGTGGTTCGGCCCCGCCCAGACCCGGGGGAGACCACGCGCTGGACGGGATGGGATAAAGAGGCTGTCAGGGCCCCAGGAGTGGCCAAGGCGGGGCCATTCAAAGGACCTATACAGCACGGCAGGCTTTCTTGAGGAAGGACAGCCTCTTACTCCAGAGGCTTCAATCCGGGGCTCTTTATTCTGCGGCCCTTTAGGGCCCAAATTTACCTTGGCCTCCGGCGCATTGCTCCCCGACTGGTGGTGGTGGAGGAGGAGCTCCAAATTTGGGCCAGTTGGGGCCCTGCGCTCTGCTGCCTCAACCCATGCCCTCTGAGAACCTCCTGGCTCCCTCTCCGCCTCCGCTCTCTCTCGCGGGCCTCCTGAGTCAGGCTGACACTCTGCGCGCCAGAATCTCCCGCTATTTGGCTGCGCTCCTTGCCTTGGGCCGGGTCTCAGCCGC
Organism: Enhydra lutris kenyoni; assembly: GCF_002288905.1. Taxonomy (NCBI): domain Eukaryota; kingdom Metazoa; phylum Chordata; class Mammalia; order Carnivora; family Mustelidae; genus Enhydra; species Enhydra lutris. Next base: position 227,528 of record NW_019154132.1, read on the forward strand.
GAGTTGCTCCCAGTGCCCACTTAGTCCTTGCTAGCTGCTGAATGCTCGGGGATTCTCTTGGAGCAGAGAGTGCAGGTATGGGAGGAGAAGGCCCTGGCAGGAGTTGCCGGTGCTGAGCACCTGGAATGTCCAGACAGCAGGCTTTCTTTCCCACGTGCGAGATTCTTGGCGCGCGGGGCCCACCAAAGGAGTGTGAATGGTGGAGTGGGCAAGAGTGGTAACTGACAATGAAGGGAGAAATGGTCTGGCAACGGTTTGGAAATAGGCAAAGAAGAGCGGGAATTGAGTGAGCACGGAAACGGTGCCAGAGGGGTGGCGGCTGGATTTCACAGTGTGCGCAAAGGCAAGACTTGTGTTGCCCGGGCAGGGTTTGGTCTGTGGGGTGTGTAACAAGAATGGAGAATCCAGAAGGTGGGGTAGCAGGATGAACTCCGCGGGAGGCACGCTTAGGAAACTGAGGACCGGGAATGCCAAGGGGATGAGACCGCCAACTGAGAAGGTACTTTCTCTCAGGGGCCTTTGGTGACACCGACTTTTACAGAGCGCTCCTAGCTATCTCGGAGACTCCAGGGCCTCCTGGTCGTTGTCAGAAGGTTTGAGAAGGTGCTCTGAGCGCTGTGCCTGGGTGGCTAACGGCTGGCCCTCCTCTGTGCCGCGCAGAGTGAGTGCAGGAGGCGGATCCTGGGCGCGTGAGGGCGACAGTTGGAGTGCGGGGCATGAACCTGGAGGGCAGCGGCCGAGGAGGAGAGTTCGGCATGAGCTCGGTGAGCTGCGGCAATGGGAAACTCCGCCAGTGGCTGATCGACCAGATCGACAGCGGCAAGTACCCAGGGCTGGTGTGGGAGAACGAGGAGAAGAGCATCTTCCGCATCCCCTGGAAGCACGCGGGCAAGCAAGACTACAACCGCGAGGAGGACGCCGCCCTCTTCAAGGTTACTAGCACGAGGGGAGCCCAGCCAAGGTGGGGGTGGAGGGAAGGCCCCAGAGAGCCGGGTGAATTCCCAACCGAGACTCGGTGGCGATCCCAGTAGGCTCCTGGAGGTTCTTAGAGGAGAGGGGACCGCGCGGGAAGGACGGGATGGGATGAGCCCCGCAGGGCGGGCGGTCCGGGAGCATCAGGTGGCAATCCGCAGAAGCTAGGAAAGAAGAAGAGAGGTTTCAGCCTTTGTAGTGTTTTTAGAAACGGGGGACCAGGTACCAATCCTGAACGTGTGGCATGAGCAGTACCAAGGGAGTCGGATGGCTCTAGCAGCAGGGAAATAAATGTCTGGCGGCTCAGCCCCTGGGAGAGCAGCGCTGACTTGAGGGTTCCTGTTTGCATTTATGTGGGTTCCTCTGCCTCCATCGGAGCCTCTTTCTGTACTGTCAACGTGTGTCTTTTTGTCTCCCTGTTTCTTTTCTGTGAGCACCGTTAGGTGTGCTTGAGTCTGTCTCTGTTTTCCTGTCCCTCTCACTAGTCTGTCTGTCTTTCTCTGTTTCACAGTTTTTCTCTGCAGGTCTCTCTCTCTCTGGATTTTTTTTTTTCTTTAGTTCCCTCTCTGTCGGTCTCTCTATATTTCTAGCTCTCTTTGGTCCTTCCATATGTGTTTCTATCTGTTTCTGTCTGATTCCCTCTTTCCAAGTCTCTAGACATTTTTCTGTAGGCGTGTGTGTGTGTGTGTGTGTGTGTGTGTGTGTGTGTGAGATGATTGTTTTCCCCTACAGCAGTTTACCCAATGAACTGTGCCTTAGGACCCAGCCCCACCACCTGCAGGCAGAACAGGCGCTGGGGACTTCCTCTGGAATTTGCTCTCAGAGTATCTGACCATTCAGATGTACTCAATGTGTAGCAGCTCACCCCGAGTTCCAGGGGAACTCACTTCAGACACTGTGAGGGGAGAGGGTGATTAGGGCCCCTTTCCAGGGACTCTCCACATCTCACCTACCTCTTTTAAATAGATAGAGAATGCTCAAACCGTTTGTCTTCAATTCAGCAAAAATAGAGTCCAAGGGGGAAAGTAGTTTACCTGGAGGAGACCTGGTGTATTTCTGCCCCATGTTTTGAGCAACAGTAGAAATCTGAGGCAACTAAGCATTGTTCTTTCCTTTAGAAATATTATGCTCAGGTTCTTTTTTTTTTTTTTTTTAAGACCTATATTTTAACTTTCTTCCCCCTCTTCTTTCCCACAAGGCTTGGGCACTATTTAAAGGAAAGTTTCGAGAAGGCATAGATAAGCCAGACCCTCCTACCTGGAAGACACGTTTGCGGTGTGCTTTGAACAAGAGCAATGACTTTGAGGAACTTGTGGAGAGGAGCCAGCTGGACATCTCAGACCCCTACAAAGTATACAGGATTGTTCCCGAGGGTGCAAAAAAAGGTAGGGCTTCCTGGATTGGGGTCACAGAATATAGGCAGCCTGACAATATTCAGTTTTCAGGCCTTACTTCATTCTGAGGGTCTGTTTTTCTTTCTTTCTTTCTTTTTTTTCTTTTATAGCCTTCCTTCCTCCTGCCTCATGTTCACGCCCAAGAGGCTCTTTGCCCAAGTTCTCAGGGTCATAAATTGAAATTCTTGTGGTATTGGTTAGGTTGATTTCTCAGATTCCAACTCTCTACCTGTGGGTGTATGCACATGCATGTGTGTGCATGTGTTTTTCAGTTAGTTCTATTGGTGTAAGATATGGTCCAAATTTTTCAAACAAAATATGGAAAACTTGTTCAGAGTTTTATCTTTACTTATCAGTGTTTCATGATTAACCATTCTGTAGAAAGGAAGTGTACATATATCCATATATTGTTATTATTTATAGTAATAAAAATGTCAACTTTTTTGAGTGTACTCTGATCAGCTGGGAGGCTTATTGAAATTCAGATCCTCTCTTTCCAAGTTTCTGACCAGTGTGTCAGAGAAGAGCCCAAGAATCTGCATTTTAAACAGTCCATACAGATGACTTCACTTGTGAAGCATCTTGTTGGTGAGGCCCTTTATGTGACAAAGTGCATTCACACACAACATTTCATCCCCTTCTCTACCTGTCTTACATAGGTCAGACCTTGTAGAAATCAGTTTAATAACCTGAACAAGTAATTGCCCATGGGAATTACTAAAAAAGTACCTTATTTGTCAACACCATTATGCATTCTAGGAATTAAACTCTCAGGTGTTTTCTAAGATTTCACTTTTAGTTATGACAGTTCCTTTTTTTCACACTTTGCCATTTGCCTTTTGCCCAAACACATAGGAGCAAAGCAGCTCACCCTGGAGGACCCACAGATGACCATGAGCCACCCCTACACCATGACGACTCCTTATACCTCACTCCCAGCTCAGGTATGGTGGAGGACATAGGGCTTCTAGAAGGGAAGGCTGGGTATGGGTGAGGCCACATGAGCCAGTTAGAGCCACATGCCAGGAAAAATACACAAACAAAACAGCAGCACTTCGCTTTTGTTATTAGTCAATCAGCCAAGGCAAATCCCCAATCATTGGATGATGTCTCACTTTCTGCCTGGTGTTACTGTAGGTGTTTGTTTTAAGGAGTGGAGAAGTGGATGTGTCTGCCTGTTAGCATGGACCTATGCTACTGATTCTGAAATCTGGGAAACAGATCTTTTGTGGAAGATGAAAATTTTGGAAGTAGTGCTTTATCATGTGAAACCACAGGGCAGCTGATGTCTTCAGACTTTTCTCATGTGAATTACAGCTCTGTTTTATTCACTTTGGTGGGTAGAAGAAAGCAAATTTTCCTGCAGTACTTTTGGTGCCAGGTTTAACCATATGATGAAGCTTTACACAAATCATTACTTTATAACACTGTCTTCATTGTGCTTTTTGATTCTTTATGGCTACTTTCCACCTAGTGTGATGAGCTATTCATTCCAAAGTCTTTTGAGATGGTAAAATGATTTGGGTCTCAGCCAAATTAGAGATTCTGTGAGGAGTCTGACTATAAAAGAATCTGCCCCCCCTTTCCCAGTGCCAAGCAACTGAACTTTGCCCAGCTGGTTGCCTTTCATCTCAGCTGCTCCCTCATATTCCTTTAGCAGGTTCATAACTACATGATGCCACCCCATGACCGAAGCTGGAGAGAATATGTCCCTGATCAGCCCCACCCAGAAATCCCGTATCAATGTCCTGTGACATTTGGATCCCGCAGCCACCACTGGCAAGGCCCGGCTTGTGAAAATGGTAAGGAGTGGAAGAGATTATGCTGAGTGAAATAATCAAGCAGAGAGAGTCAATTATCATATGATTTCACTTACTTGTGGAGCATAAGGAATAACATGGAGGACATGGGGAGAAGGAGAGGACAAGTGAGTTGGAGGAAGTCGGATGGGGAGACTGTGGACTCTGAGAAACAAACTGAGGGTTTGGGAGGGGTTGGGGGGGCGGTTAGGTGAGCCTGGTGGTAGGTATTAAGGAGGGCATGTATTGCATGGAGTACTGGGTGTGGTACATAAACAATGAATCTTGGAACACTAAAAAAATTAAATTAAATTAAAAAAAATAAAAGAAAATGGTAAGGAGTTTGCTGGGGCTGGTTTTTAGGCCTGTGGCTCACCCAACAGAACAAACCTGGCCAAAGGGCCCTGATCTCTCGTGATCTGTCCTTCTCAGAGCTGCTAGGAAAGACCTCGTGTACAGTGAAGAAGAGAGTTAAAGTCCTCAGGGGAAGGACTCCAATGTTTACTGACACCTGGCCTACTTGTGCCAGGACCTATGCTGGGAACTGCCTTACATGAGATCTTATTTAAACATCACAGAAAAAGGCACCTGGGTGGCTCAGACAGTTAAGTGTCTGCCTTTGGCTCAGGTTATGCTTCCCAGGAACCACCAGGGATCCCCCAGGGTCCTGGGATTGAGAATCAGGCTCCCTGCTCAGTGGTGAGTCTGCTTCTCCCCATCCCTCTGCAACCCATCCCCCCACTCATGAGCTCTCTCTCTTGCTCTCTCTGTCTCAAGTAAATGAATTAAAATCTTTAAAAAAAAAATAAAAAATAAACATCACAGAAAAAAAAATAAAGGGGACACTAATCTCAAAATAGGTAAATAAATAAAAATAATAAACATCACAGAGATCCATCCCAGGAAGCTAAAAACTGACCCCCCCTTTTAAGGGAAATTCACAGAATGTAAGTAATGGTGAAAGTTATCCAGTGAAAGTGAGGGACTAGAGTTCAACCTCAGATCTCTTTCATTTAAGACAGAGGGTCTCAGATGTCAAACTAGTTGGCCATATTTTTTTTAATTATCGGTTTGATAGGTTAATATTTTTCATTTCCCTGAATAATCTTTGACAAAAAGTTATAGATTTTGTCAGTCTTCCCTCCTGGATTGTCTCTTAATGTTGACAGGGCCAATAATCTCACTGGTCTGTTTCTTTCTACACATCTGCAAAATGGGCATACATAGCTGTGCCCAAGCCTTTCCTCTATTGGGACGTCAGCAAATTATTGAGTTAGTGTATTTCTCTTAAACAGTAGTGTGCCCAGCAGGCACCTGGTTGTCTTAGTTGGTAGAGGATGCCACTCTTGATCTTGGGGTCATGAGTCTGAGCCCCACATGGGGGTAGAGTTTAGTTTAAAAAAATAGTGTGCCTATCATAGTTATTTTTGGGATTAGAAGTGATAATAAGAATGGAATGAATAAATACTAAGAAAAGAAAACAGTCTCCATAAGGTGACTAGTGCTGGTGTTGGGGTCCAAAGAGCTTTGTTTACTCTGGATTAGATGTGGTCCCATGCTCATAGGAGTTTCCCAGACATCAAAATGAGATCACTCAGTGGAAGCATTAATTAGCTAAGTGCAGAGAAGACTTCACACAGTGTATCGAATACAGGAAAACACAGACTTTCTAGGACTTTTGAGTTAGATATTTATATAGATACCCTGAGATGGGTCAAGAGTCAGATCCATCAGTATTTCTAGGAATATTTGGTTCTTCACTATTTGGTCCGTTCCTGTTTTTTTAATCCTGTTCAGGTCACTTTTGGCTTTAGGGGATTGATGAAATATACTATCATTTAAAATTTGTTTTTAGTGGCAGTTTACAAAAAAGCTCAGAATTTGATTTTATTAGCTTTTCAAGAGTGATTTGCAACAAAGGTTGCTTTCCATTCCATAGTGGAGGAGTTAGCTAACATTAAACTGGTGTTTCTGAAATTCAGACTTGAGTCTAATGCATTAGGCTATATGGAACTAAAACTTATTAACAAGGCAATGCCTCAAACTGTACAAAAATATGGGATACGTAGATATATTTTGAAGCATAGTTGGCATTAAATGAAGAATCACCAAAATTATGTTCTATCACATATTCTTTCTCTATTACTGTTGTAATAACTGTGGTACACAGCTACTATGCTGCCAAGACCTATGGTTCAGTTTTCTTCCTGAAGCCAGAAGTAGAAAGCTAAATAAATGTGTAGTAAACAATTTGTAAGTTTTTAATTGGACTCTTTGGCATCAGAACTCAGTAGACCTGAGCTCTACTGTGAACTTGCGGTGTGAACAAGGGCGACTCTCTCTGAGCCTAAGTTATTCTGTTTATCAGATAACATAGAGGGATGTTGCTCAAAGGGTACAAACTTCCAATTAAAGGTGAATAAGTTCTGGAGATCTAAACACAACATGGTGACTATAGTTAGCAATACTCTATTGTATTTAAAACTGCTAAGAGAGTAGATCTAAATATTCCCACTGTATAGCGCGCATGTGCACACACACACACACACACACACACACACACACACACACACAATGGTAATTATGTGAGGTGATTAAGCTGTTAACTAACTTAAAAAAAGAGAAAATTATAGAGGGACTATTCCAAGTTTCCTTCCAAAGCTATGAAAAGTCTCCTTCCTCTTTCAATCTTGTTTTTTATGATTGGACTTCAACTTGTCTTTGTCACTTGAGAATGTCACTGGTCAGTTCTAGAGGGCACTTGGCCCCTCCCTCCCAGGGTTGGTGCACCCCCAGGGAGAGGAGACCTTCCTATGCGTCGTGGGACTGACTCTGTTTAGACATCATCTGATTCTTATTTACAAATGCAGGTTGCCAGGTGACAGGAACCTTTTATGCTTGTGCCCCGCCTGAGTCCCAGGCCCCTGGAATCCCCATAGAGCCAAGCATAAGGTCTGCTGAAGCCTTGGCGCTCTCAGGTGAGTGCAGTGTTCCCTTCAAGAGGCCCCCCACAGGAGGCTGGCTTCTGCTATGGATCAGCCCTCACCTTTGGGTATATTTGATTGGGGAGGGGAGTGTTCCTGAGCATAGACCATGCACATTGGCTTTCTTCCATCTGGGGACTAGAGTGGGTATGGACATAATCTGACTCCCAACTTCCATCAACGAGGAACATCATTAGAAAATTTAGCACTAGGAAGCTAGCTTTTGATTCTGATGCCAATTCTAAATGTTGGTTTGAACTGAGTCATTTTAAGGTTTCCACTGACATTTATCTGAATTTCCAAGAATGTGAACACCTCAGCTTTATATACCAGGATCCGCCCCCCTTCAGCCAACATCCTCACAATGTAGCATAATTTCTTAGAAGAATATACAAAGGTTTCTCATTTTAAAAAGCTGATCATCCTTCCAGGTTTAGCTACAAATAGTTCTTCCTCTCTGGCATCCTGGGAACATGAGTTCTGACTCCTTTGTCTTTATCACATTCATATGCCTAAAAGTTGTGAGCCTTGCAGTCAGTCTTCCTCTGAAATTCGATGGGTTTTGCAAAAAATTGGATTAGAGCTGATTTTTAAAGATTCATTTCTAAAAGAATCTCTGCAAGCTCAAAGATCTTACCTGGTTTAAGGAAGGCACCTCAAGGTTTACTAAGCATATGTGGTGTGTATATAGTTATTTTTTAGATAGTATTTTGAATTGTTTTAAAATGAGATTTGTAATTACATTAAAAATGAAGACCTTAAGTCAGCCTCAGAATTCTCACCTTGCCCCTTGGGCTTTTTAAAAATCAATGGTAGAAAAGTATGAAGTAAATTCTGAAGGTTTCAGAAAGTTGTGGGCATCTTTCTTGCTTCCAGGTTCACCATTTCTTTTCAGTTCTGAAGTTCTGAATGAGGCTGCTGCCTTTCTTCTTAGATGCTCCTAAATGATGGAGGGGAGATGTTTTGAAATGGAAATCTCATGCTTAATTTTAGAAACTTTCTAACCCTTCTCTTAAGCACTGAAGACCTATGTGGGTGCCTGGAAAGTAGGAAATAAACAGCTATTTATGTTACTGTGACCTCATGATTTCTGATGACATTAAATGAAATGAAACCTGCCCTATAAGTCACCTCAAATGGCCAACACTCACTGTCATCAAAGTATACTGTCTGTGCTCGCTCTCCACTAGTGTGTTTACAGCAGCAGAAACTGAAGTGGAGAATTGAGATAGTGATGTGGATTAAGTCTCAAAACCTGCCATTGAGGAATAAGAGGGTTTTGTGGGTTTCTTTTTTTGGTGTGCATAATGCAAATTAATTATGGACCTTGAGCATATTTGTTGGAGAACTGTAATTCCTATTTATTTTTAAATCCCATACAGTTAGGGTGGGTAGCTATTGCCTATACATGAAGCCCTTTTGCATTTCAGTTAAGGGATCCTTTGCAAACCTAGCTTTGTTGTCCTTTCAGTTTGTGGGTCCTATTCTGAAGAAAAATTTCATAAGTGAACTCATCTCGTTAAATGTTTTAAAAGGAACAGTTATTTTCAAGGCAGATTTTGTTTTTTTGTTTTTGTTTTTGTTTTTTAAGATTTTTTATTTATTTGTCAGAAAGAGAGAGAGAAAGCACACAAGCAGGCAGAGAGGCAGGCAGAGGTGGAGAGAGAGGCAGGCTCCCCGCGGAGCAAGGAGCCCAATGCGGGACTCGATCCCAGGACCCCGGGATCATGACCTGAGCCGAAGGCAGCGGCTTAACCCACTGAGCCACCCAGGCGTCCCTCAAGGCAGATTTTGAAAGCCTAGTGGGACTTTAGCCTTAGAACATTTTTTTCATTGATTCTTTTCTTTCCACATGAATTAATTTTATTACACAAGTAGTACATACATACACAGCATAGAAACTAATGTGACAATCAGAATAGAAAAGGTGGAGAATAAAACATCATATTCCTACCACACAGAAATCACCACTGTGCACTTGTATGTATAATTTTTTTTTATGTAAGTGACATCATATTGATATTTTAGGGTAGTTTCTTAGGTAAGCATTTTTGTTAATTTTTTGAAACACCATTATTACTAATAGAAATTAGACTTAGGGTTTACTTCCTCCAAAATCAAAACTGATTGCCATACTTAAAGATGAATTTTGTTCAGTGGTACATGACTTATTATTTTAGACATAATTTTGTCATCACCACTATCATCATCACCAAAACAATGATGCAGAAAGTTCTTAACCAGTGGTGCTCTCTAATACACGTCAAATATATTGTGCAGAAAATTACTGTAAGGTGTGACCCCCCTCCACAAAAAAAATGTATGGTCACACAAATTTGGAAAGTGCTGAGTTAGACAACATTAAATAAATTTCTTTCAGGATTTCCTTAATATCTTTTACTGTTTGTGACTCCCAGAGGGAGATGGGGGTGTGCAGCATTTCCTACACTTCCTTGACCCTGGAACTTTCTGCTTTTAATGGAGTATCCTGGGACACCAGTGTCCCATCAAATACACATGCTCTGGTTGAATAGCTTGGCATCCTGATGTATATCCGATGCTCCTTGGTCCCTAAGCACTGACCTTGAAATCTCTGTGTTTACAGACTGTCGACTCCACATTTGTTTGTACTACCGGGAGATCCTGGTGAAAGAGCTGACCACATCTAGCCCAGAAGGCTGTCGGATCTCCCATGGGCATACCTACGATGCCAGTAACCTGGACCAGGTCCTTTTCCCCTACCCAGAAGACAATGGCCAGAGGAAAAACATCGAGAAACTTCTGAGCCACCTGGAAAGGGGTGTGGTCCTCTGGATGGCCCCCGACGGTCTGTATGCCAAAAGACTGTGCCAGAGCAGGATCTACTGGGATGGGCCTCTGGCACTCTGCAGTGACCGACCCAATAAACTGGAGAGGGACCAGACTTGCAAGCTCTTTGACACACAGCAGTTTTTAGCAGGTAATGCACCAAATGATCTATTAGAAAGGAGTATCCCACACCTGTGAGCCTAAGAGACAGAATGGAGGGGGTGACACTGTGCCTGCCACATGGTCCAAACAGAAGGTCACTCCCATCCCAGACAGAGGTCTTCCTTCTATTAACCCCTGAGCTGACCTGGCATGATCTGAGAATAGGTTTCTTGTTTGTTCATCTCTCACCTCTGCCTCTGCCACCTGGTCCTCTCCATCAACAAAGGGGTGTGAAGAGGAGAGAGATTGGTCAAGGGGATTGTGGTTCAGGCTGATATCTTGAAATTTGGTATTCAACAAATAGTCACAGACTGAAAAGGTTCACACTTTATTGGCAGTATGATCTCAGCAAACATGTCTGCTGATAGTTCAGCTTTTTTCGGGTTCCTAGGAAAATCATAAAGGTTAGAAGTATATTGTTAACTTTCTTGGTTATGTGATGTGTTACCCCTATGCATATGCCCTCCAGCAGGTGGGACTAAGTATAGAGTATGTGGAACCGATTTTGCAAAGGGGAAATTTTTGAGAAAGCTCTGAGTTATCTCGATGATGTGTTTCAAATAATATTTTCTAAAACCAGTAAGTTTTGTTTTTCTAGTTTTGATTTCATGACAATTAAATTAGCCCCAGACTGGCTTTTGTGAAACCACTGGCCACAGTGTTGTTGCAGCTTCATCCAGAATATTAATTTAGCTATCTATATTGATGATGCCTCTTTGGAGGGAGAAAGCTGTTCTGTCAGCTAACTGCCAACTCTTTCTGTCCCTTATTCTGTACCTTATCCTTAAGCTATTCTTTATAAGTGCCCCTTCAGTAACACCCTGTGTCTTTGGGTTTTCATGTGCCTCTCCTTTCCCTGAATATGCTTCCTGATTCAGTTTATTTAAAATAAAAATATGAAGCATCTATGTGCTTTGACATTGTTGACATTTGCTTAGCCTTTTGGGTTTAAGTTGCCTAAATTCATGTAGGCACATCCAAATTCTCTTTTGATGCCCCAAAACAAATATGTCCCTACATGACTAACCCTTGACTACGATGTATAACAAGAGGAAGAGGGAGAACTGAGCCTCTGGTTCCCCAAGGCAGCACCAGGGTGAGAAAGGCAATTGGGCCTGAACACCCCTTTCTCCCTCTGAGCTGCAAAACTGCCTCCAAATCTGTGCCACGTCTGTTTTGTCCATCCTGGGGTCCAGTATGGCAGTCATGGTGGGAACCCAAGGAAGAGTCTCAGGAGCTACTGAGGGACATCTTGTCTGCACCTCTTAAGTATGCAAAAGGGTCTGAAAGAGTCAATGCGTTGGCGGGGTGGGTGTTGGTTGGATCAGCTCAGAGACTGTGAATCTTGGTCTCTTTGGATTCAGAGCCACAGGGCTAGGGCTTTAGTTAAGGTATCCAAGAGGAATGACACTTGCTTCTGTGAGTTTTTCTCACCATGTATGTTTTAGGAAGTTCAAATCCTACCATTCTAAGTAGGCGATAAGTACACTTTGAGTCACAGTCACTGAGAGCTGGATACAGGCAAGAAGCAGGAAGGCATGATGCACAAGCTGTGAACGTCTGTAGGTTGTGAATTCACTTGCCTAGAATTTAATATTTATCTTTGAGCAAGAGTGTTTTTTTTCTTCCTCTGTAACCATGCACTGTGCTTTTTGCTCATTGCCACCTCTTACCTTGAAGTATTCACTGAGGTTCAAGGAGGAACCTGTGAACTTAAAAATTGCTGCTGTGTAGACCAGCTTCTGCATAATCAAGGATTCCCACAGAATGTTCTCATGTTATCAAGCATTTAAGACATGACTTTTTCGGAGAATTGTGCCAACTCGCCACTCTGATTAGCTTGTGTAGGTGTAGTCTCAGACCTCAGTAGTGTGAACGCCTTTTACACATTCTGACTAAGTCAGTTAGGTTTGATTTGAATTCTGGAAGGAAAAAAAAAGAAGCAGGAAGTCAAACAGTCCAGTGAGTTAGTTAGAAACTTTTCTTCGGTTGAAGAGAACAGTGAAGATCTTTGATATCTCCCCATTCAGGATTTGCAAACTACTAGGGACAGCCCCTAAAGGCAAAGCCCAAGGGTGCATATCTGATCAAGATGCATGTGCATACTGTTCTGCAGAAGTTGTAGCAACAACCATGTGTGTTTCTCTTGGGGACACGACATTTAACTCTGGTGGAAAGGAAAGAATAGGAGTAGCTAAGGGGCTTAAGAGTCGTTTTGAATATGGGCAAAGCAACATGGATCAATGTCAGGGATTGCACATCTGTCTTTCCAACAGTCTTTGTTCTGCATCCTTAGAGTAGGAGTGGTGTCTTCGGGATATACATATCCACAAAAGTGGGGCCCTTAGTGTCTCATCACTACATTTTTCATTTCAAATCTGTCCCAGAAGATAGGCAAGAAGTCAGCTCAAAGTCCCACAGTTTAGGCCTAGTGCCAAGGAGGAGACAGCTGCCCATCACTGGTGCTCAGTCCCCAGGATAACAGTAAAGCATTTTCAGAGATGCCTGAATCATGGAGAGGTCCTGAGTGGCATAGATATTGGATTATGAGGGCTCAGCAGTTTTGAGATGACATTTTTGAATAAACAGAAAATTTTTATTTTTTAAATAAATACAATTTCTCCTTTGTATAAATTATTCTTTTGCCTCAACATGGCTACATTTCTTTTCCTTTTTCTTCATCCTTCACTCCTTTCTGGGTCCAGTGCTGCAAATGAAGGTTTCTTAATCTGCAGGCCATATTTCCCTTAAAGAATCAAGTGAGGGGCTCCTGGGTGGCTCAGTTGTTTAAGCATCTGCCTTCAATTTGGGTCTCAGGATTGAGCCCTGTGTCAGCCTCCCTGCTCAGCGGGGAGCCTGCTTCTCCTCCTTCTCTTTCTCCCTGCTCGAGCTTTCTCTCTCTCAAATAAATACATAAAATTTAAGGAAAAAAAAAAGAATCAAGTGAAACCTGGAGCTCTCTCAGGAAAAGCATACCTGTGAACACGTACATGCAATTCCATATCTGGGGTCTATAAATTATGAACCCAACTGAGAGAAATAAAAAATACTCACTCCTATTTTAGTTTTGCTTCCTCTTTAACCTGGCAAGTTCAATGATGGTTTCTGATCAGTTTTTTTGTTTGTTTGTGTTTTTTTTTTTTTGTTTTTTTGTTTTTTTGTTTTTTTTTCTGGGGCTTCTCCAGAGTTGCAAGCTTTCGCTCACCATGGCCGTCCCCTGCCAAGATTCCAGGTAACTCTGTGCTTCGGAGAAGAGTTTCCAGATCCTCAGAGGCAAAGGAAGCTCATCACTGCTCACGTGGGTATTTAGTCACATTCAAATGATTAGCTTTCCCTGTTTTTCAACAAGGGCAGTGTCCCAGTTAGAAAAGTCTCAAATGAAAACTATATGTCAAGTGACAGGAAAATTGTGAGGGAAAAAGCATGGCCCAGTGAATGGTGCAGGAAGCACGGCCCAGGGAACCACATGTTTTTCCCAGCCCTAGAGGTTTACTCATCACAAACCTGCAATCATGGGTTTCCTTCTTCCGATCTTGTGTATCAATCAAGATATTGTCCTATTCCCATTTTATGAGGATTTAAAAGGACTAGCGATAAAAGTTTCCCTTTAAAATTCTCCATGTTTAATATTGTTTTTAAAATGCTGTCTAGCTGATCTTTACTTGATGGAGAAGCTTTTCCCAAATGGAAAGCTGTCCATTGACTTACATATTTTGCAGTCCCCTCCAATTTTTTCCAAATCCTCTTTTACTTCTGGATTTTTAGAAATTATTTAACTAATGGAAACCAGGAGTCCTATGTTATTTGGAGGAGGCTAACTCTGTCAACGAATTTAAGTAGATCAGTGTTCTCTAGCAGAGTTTATAATAGGGTCATTTGGAATAAATTTGTCATAAAAAACAGAGTTTTGGATACACAAGATTTTGAATTTGAAAAATTTACATTGCTACATACCTTCAAGAATTATTAATGAGCCCAGACAATAAGCAGTAACAGATAAAAAATATATATATACACCCAATAATAGAAACATTCAGGCCATATTTTAGTTCCCAAAATGTTTTTTTATTGACAACTGAAATAAAACACTATCTAGTTTTAAACACACAGTACCCCCTCTTGATAGTAAAATCAAAACCAACCAACCAACCAATAAAAATATAGTCCTGTAGACTTTAGAGCTTTTTCATGAATTATCTCTGGTAATTGATATACTAATTGATATCTTATTAACAGCTAGGGTTATTAAATGACCAAGTAAACTTGGTATTGATAAATAATGTTTCAAAGCCTGGTGAAAACCTCCCGCATCAGTCTGATTTTAAGGGTTTGCTGGGTGCTCTAGCCCTCCACTGGGTTAGGTAGCTATGTGTTCCTGCAGCAAGGGTCCCTGGAATTGAGTTGTCTGGGATGGAAAAGAAAAATGGGTATGTGTACACCCAAGAGTTCCTACTTCTTTTTATTATGGATTTAATTTATTTCAAGTATTTCATATGAATTATGCTTTAAGTTTCTATATATCAAATAACAGCGGCTCAATTTAATAGCAGAATTGATTAACAAAGTATTCAATTTTCTTAGATGCTGTAAATTAAGGAAAATTCTGAAAGCTGAATTGTTTTAGTGACCATGTGAACACATAAATCACCAAACTAGAAGAATTAACCTCTTTCCCCGTAATAACAGGGTTTTGTTTGTATAGATTTTGCTCCTTTCTTTTTTCCTTTATCTTATACAGATTATCTAGGTCATCCAAGAATTGTAAATTATTCAGGATTTATACCCTCATCCTTGTCAAACTGTGATTATGGAAAAATTTATTGGCCTAAATTATTCTGAGTTACCTCAAACTTCATTAATCACCTCAAACTTCCTTTTAATTTTGTCATTTTACCTGCTTTGCTTATGCTTAGTTAAACATAAGTTTTAAGCAAAGCTATTAATTTGAAAGCACCACCTTTGACTTTAACTAGAGTAAAAACTCAGAATTAAGTAGCGTCTATTTATAGGTTATGGTGTATGGAAGGGTTAACAAAATATTACTTCTTCAGAATGTTTTGATTTATGTAGCACCTAATTTTGGATTTAACTTTACCTTATCTTTAGATACGAGTTATTTAATGATGAGCCAATTACAGGATGTTAAAAAGAATATTTCAATAATATCTTTTTAAAATCTCTTATTAAAGGTCGAACCTCTACTAGCCAGACAACTATATTATTTTGCTCAGCAAAACAGTGGACATTTCCTGAGGGGCTATGATTTACCTGAACATATAAACAGTCCAGAGGATTATCACAGATCTATTCGCCACTCATCCATTCAAGAATGAAAATGTCAAGACAAGTGATTTTGTTTCATTGTAAATATCTGACTTGAACAGGAAAAGCTGATTGAAATCCCTCTTTTTCTTTTGAGAAACTTGGAAATTGGGGCTTCAATTCAGCACTTGAGGAGAACCTCAGCAAGAATGGGTGTAAAAAGGTCTGCTCCATCTAATTGACAGATGAGCTTATGCAAAAAGGAAGAACGGTTTTCAGGGTCTTCCATAGACTGCCATCTTTGATGATTACTGTGAAAATTGACCAAAGGGTGTGTTTACATTTACTTAAATGCTATCTTTAATTTGATGTGGATTATTTTTCGCTTGAAAACTGAGAAAACTTGTGTTTCAGTATTGACCACTAACTAGATGGATAAAAGCACGTAAGTGTTGTACTATTTCTCAGGGAAATAAATCTAAATTTGAAGTGACTCTGCCCACAAAAGAAATGTATTAATGCATATAGAAGATATTGCTCTTGTAGAAAATGCTTGCTGTTAGAAAGAGAATCTTTGACTGAGGTTGCCTCAGTCAGTGCCTCCAGCTTTGGGGTGGCTAATCATCCCCCTCTGGCCTGGGTCTCACCCCAGCATGGACTTCCCTGCCCTGTCTCTCACTGCCCCCCATTTGCTGTCTCTCCTTGGGTGCCCCTGGGAGCCAGTTGTATTTTCTGGAACCAAAAAGCATTAGGGCTACCTTTGATTAGTGTATTTTTGTCAGTTCTACAATCTTGTAATGACTGCTTAAGATATTTTTTGTTTTTCTTTTTGTTTCTCATTCTGTAGAAATTATTGCTAAAGCTTTTTTCTCAAAAAAGAAAAAAAAAGATCAAAACAATCCAAGTACTAAAGATATATTTTTGAAACTCGGTGACATTTCCCCTCTTACCCTGTTTGTTTTGTTTGGCTATCAGTTAGTTATCCATGACAACACTAAAGAGGAGGAGCCAATGCTTTTCTATTTGGTGAACTCTGTTAGGAAAGATGATGACAGGATTTCACTGATTGCATAACTGCAGACTCAGTGCGCTGTTTTTGCTTATTTTGTATATTATATGCTTCCTCATGCCAATATGGTTTGACAGGACCTTAAAATTACTGGGCTTTTTCCAAATACATCTTTTTATAGAATCACTAAGATCTCCACATGCTTAAGTAAACTTGATCACTTCCTTGTTGATTGTTTTGGAAAAGTACAGATGTTGAGACTGATGCTGGCAACTGATATTTTTATCATACTACAAAAAACTGTCATTAGTTTCAGGCACAGCAAAAGACTTAGCAGTTCTCAAATATATGCCACTCTTCTTCTAATCTATATTTTTAAATTCATTCAACAAACAGTATCCCTTGCATTAGACAGATTATATTTAGCCTTTATCCAGTTTAGTAAGCAATTAAGCATGGAAATGTCATTTTTTTAACTTTTAAAAGGAGGGTTTTTTTTTCCAAAGATTTTATTTATTTACTTGAGAGAGAGAGAGTGCGCGCGCAAATGAGAGAGAGAGAGCATGAGCAGGGAGGAGGGGCAGAGGGAAAAGGAGAAGCAGACTCCCTGCTGAGCAGGGAGTCCAATGTGGGACTGATCCCAGGACCCCAGGATCATGACCTGAGCCCAAGGCAGATGCTTAACCAACTGAGCCACCCAGGCACCCCAAAGAGTTGTTTTTTTTTTTTTTTAAGATTTTATTTATTTATTTGACAGAGATCACAAGTAGATGGAGAGGCAGGCAGAGAGAGAGAGAGAGGGAAGCAGGCTCCCCGCCGAGCAGAGAGCCTGATGCGGGACTCGATCCCAGGACCCCGAGATCGTGACCTGAGCCGAAGGCAGCGGCTTAAGCCACTGAGCCACCCAGGTGCCCCACCCCAAAGAGTTTTTAATAACATAATACATATTAACTACAGAAAATGTAAATAGAAACAGGCAAAAATGAAGAAACATCCTCTTTCTTTTTCCCAGCCCAAATCCTGCTCCCTTAAAATATCCACAAGAACAGTTTGACTTATTCTTCCAATACACTTCACTTCTCTATAGATATACATCAGCTCAAAAAAACCTTATAGGATCACCTTGCAACCACTTTTATGCAGTGCTCTCTTAACCTAACAACACAGATTTACCTCACTCTTTTTAGAGGCATTTTCGTTACAGAATTCCACCACCATGCAGTCCATAGCACAGTTTAAGGAATTTCATCAGCAGCTAAAAGGGAATACACATGGACAGCAGATTATATTTTGTGAATTGCAGTAATTTATACATCTTATAGATGCAAAGTATTTTAGGATATATTATCCTAAGGGGGAAATGAAAACAAAATTAGGAACAACTGTGACACAGGCCCCAGTGTATGTGGCCCTCTTCCCTGGAGAATATTTAACCCCACACCAGTGCTTCAGAGAAGTTCTCTGGTGTCAGTCCCAGGGGTGCTGTGTCTTCTGAATTCTCAAAGTAGATGCTTTGATGCTTGATTTCTATTGTTGTGAATTCCTTTCTTCTTTCTTTCTAAATATTAATCTGCTTTAACACTGGAGTTATATTTTCTGGAAAATAGTCTTGACTTGGGCCACTTTCCACTTTCTCTTCTTTAGTCCCATCTACTTTCACATTTTTTTTTTTTAATTTGGAGAAATCCAGACTGTGTGCTAATGAATGAATTATTAAATAATCAGGGTAAAGAATCTTGACAGCTGTCTCAGGATTTTGAAAATGAATGATTGCCTCATTCCTTAACTTCATAAAGTAGAATTTAGTTTGTAGTCAATGGAAGATACTATAGAGGACTTTAGGCATTTATTATGCTAAAAAGCTTCAGATGGGAAGGTTAAAAAATGTTTTAAGTCTCACAGGTGCATGTTCTAATGTTTTGTTTCTTGTTCTGTGTGTTTGATAAACAGTGGGCAGTAGTTGATGTCTTCTGGAACACTGTAAAAACCGGGGTGACCAACCCATTTCAAACCCAAACCTTGGAACCCCCTCAGTTCCGGGCAAAACCGGAGAGTTAGGAGCCCTATTGAGAGCCCAGCAAGACTGTTGCCTTTAAGCTAGGAAGACTCTGCTCCACTGGGACATACAGTTTAAAATTCTTCATGGAATGAACAACACGACAACATGGTTAACACCAAAGCACAGATATGCCAGGTTTGTGTTTATAAAAAGGCACACACTGGGCTAGGGTATGAGCAAGGTTTTCTTTGCATGTCACTATGTGTAGGAGTCTTGGTGCAGGGTCTGGCATGGGCTTTTGCCTGAGAGGCTAAACAACAGGTGCACATGCATCCCAAGAGAAGCCTTGATCCTGTGTTGGCTGTACCAGTGACCATCAATTTTTTTTTCTAGCATATATATATATATATATATATATATATATATATTTTGCCAAACCACCTTTCATTCCTCTTTGATCACATTTCCCCTTTCTCCACAGGTACATGTTTTTCTAGAAGTGGTGAGCTTCCTTAAAGTGTATATTTTTACTATATATCTCCCTAGTTTATAGCGGACAGGCATCTATTCAAATGTTACATTAGGGCTATCCTGCCATACGCATTGTTCTGCAACTTACTTTTCTCATAGCTCCATCTTTGAGATTGATCCATGTCAACGTAGGTGGGTCTCATCCACCTCTTGTTAACTGGTGTCAAATAGCTTGTCACATGAACGCAGTGAAGTTCAATTTTCCTGGTATTTATTTTCACTGCTTTCAGGAGAGAATGTAGGTGAAGTGTAGTTGAAGTGAGGGAAAAGAAAGATAGGATGTGGAAAAGAACCAAAAAGTCCAGCAGGCCTCCTCCAATATAAACTCCTGTTTTGCTTCACACTCTGAGATGGAAGGAACTTAATGGGTAGTGGGATTCATTTCTTGCACCCCATCTAGATAAGTGGCTAGGACCAGGCAGCTTCCTTGGCTTCAATCCATAGCTATGCTGGCTCCATCTTGTTGCTAGGTCTCCCAGACAAGGGTGTCTAGAGAACTAGGCAGATCATTCTGTAGAAAATGATTGTACATAACGTTATGAATTTTTGCTGTAAATTGCTTTTCAAAACAGATTGATATTCGTGATAATCTGGTGTTTTATGTAGTTGTTAAATAAAGACTTTTTAAAAAAAGTAATTTGTTATGAGCTCTGTGTGTGTTATTAAACACTCATCTTGATAGCTTTTAAAATACTTCCTCCTTCTGTTGTGTTCTTTCAGAGAGGCTGCTTCGGCAGCCTGCTTCCTTCCTGGTTGTCATATGCGTCTGTAAAATCAGATCTCAAAGTGCTCTGCCAGTTTTTAAAAAAAATAGCAAAACTTGTCCCAGCATAGGGCAGTTTCTCAGTGCATGGAAACACATCTAAGGAGAGTATTGAACAATCCTTTCCTTCTTCTCCCTTGTGTGTTTTAAAAGGCCTAGTAGACCCAAGGAAATTGTTAATGTTTCCTTTTATATTCATAGTTTCTTTGATTTTGTCACTGCTGTTAAAGAGGAGGGGATGTAGGTTAACCAGCATCCGGAATGTGAAATATAAAACTGTGTAGTAAAAGAGCCCATCAACTGCTCACAAGTCTAGTGGGGACACTAGAAGGACAGGGTTGCAGCTTGTGATGTTAAAAAACCTTGCAGCCAAGATTTTGTGGAACTGTCAGAAGTGTTTGTAATCTGTGTCTAGGGGCCCCAGAATATTAGCTTAGAATAATTTTGAATTTTTTAGGTGGTAATCAAATAGATCTAGTGGGAATATAAACTATTGTACTGTTTTCTGGGTCTCTATCTGCTCAACAAGTAAGGATGAACTTGAGTCAGTATTTATAAGCAAAATTTTCCAAGTAGTCTATCAACTCCTTATGTTAAAAAAGAACTTCAAAGAGATTTTGAGCCCTCAAACTTGTTTAAGTAATTTCACACCTCCCTCAGGTACCAATGTTTACAAGCCTTTCTTTTTACACAGTGGAAGTTTGACTGTATTGGGTTCAGTTTCCTCAAAGCAAGTATTACTTTGACAAATAAATACTTTTACATAAAGTTCACTGACAGTGTTTATTGATGCCAGAAAAAAACATCATCAAGTTCTACATCATCTCTCTGGAAAGACACTCCAAGGGTCATAATCTCTCTCTCTCTCTCTTTTTTTTTTTTTTCTAGGACAGTCCATGCCTAAGTTAACTCAGGCAGATAGATATCTTCTAAATTAGCAGAGAGTTATGAATTATAGGGTGCTGTAGGTATCCTTCAGGGACCTTCAGGTCAACTTCAGTGACCCCTGCTACTGCTAGGTGGACAGTATGTTGTGGCAGATGGCTGTCTTTAAATATTTCCTCTGCCATCTTTGTTTAGACCATCTGTCTGCCATAATCCATTGTAAAGTTCATTTTATCCTCGTCCTTGAGTGACTGTTCAAAAGTTTCGAATCGGTGTAGTTCCAATTATGAACATTTTATTGACTTCGCTGATTCTCTACTTTAGGTAAATTATAATTCTCAGTTCTTTTCCTTTTTTTTTCATGGGCCTAGACATGATGGTGGCTTTAAAGAGAATCATTCCAGCAAAAATAATTTCCTTTGCCTTTGTTTTCCCTCTCCTTCTGAGTCAGGTTTCCATAGCAATCTTTATCTGGAAGAAAATCAACAAACACATCTGAACCTCTACCTTTATTTCTTGCTATCCCCCATTCTGATTTCACATTCCAGGTCTGCTGAACTATTGCAGTGCCCAAAGGCACCTCTCTTCTCTCTCCCAGAAGACTTCTCCTGCTGCTGCCTGGGCACCTGGCTAACACCTTTTTCTCTACTAAGTTTTAACCATGATGTCTTCTCTTTCTGGAAGCATTTCTTCAACTTCCATGACTAGGTTAGGAAGCTTTTTTATTTGTACCTTCTATTGGCTCTGTAAAGGAACGTGTTGTTGGAGTATTGAGAAAAGTACACTTGTATGTATGTACACTCTCCCCCCTTGACTGTTCCCAAGCAGTTAGGCCATCACTGCTGCAGAGCAGAAAGAAAATAACCTGGTTGTCTGCTCCTGGCATTCGTCTTCTAAAGATACTGTTTCTGGGAACCAAAAAAAGGGGGGAGGTGCTCAAGGAAGCTGGGTATTTAAGCAAGATAAAACCTTTCACCCTTTCTGGTCTCCCACCCCAGATTAGAAAAAAATGTTCAGAACATCAGGAAAGAAGAATAGGAAATGAATGTAGGAACTTCAGCGGCTCCCTGATAAAGGAGAACTATCCACTGCCTCCTGGAGAAAGCCTTTAGGGAATAGTAATCCTGAGAAAAGTCTGTTGAAAGAATAGTGAGGAAACACAGGTTATGGAATGGTCGGGGGTGAGGGGGGAGACAGAAGGATAGCTCCAGCTGTTTTGGCCAATGACCATCAGACTGGATGGTGTGCATCCCAGGATGAGTTTGACCAGAGATCACACTGAGGACCAGAGCCCCTCCTCACTTTCTCCCCCTACCACTTGCCTGGGTGTCAAAGAAGCAGTGCCAAATTTAGTACCAACTCAAGGAAAGAGGAGAGATACAAAATGAATTGACATTGAATTTTCATTGTCCTAGTGGAATAAAAGCTAAAATGAAAATTACATTGTTAAAGAAAATATGAATTAGAGTTCTTAAAAATTTTCACTATGTACTTAGATTTGTACCTGCTGTATCTATAGTACAACACTGGCCATTCTTCTTTGTAATTGCCTGTTTATTAATTTTTCTTCCCTAACATAAACTCCTTGAAGATAGACCCTGGGTTTATCATTGTATACCCAGTACCTGGAGCAGCACCTGGCCCTTAGTAGGTACCAGATGCATGAACTCACATTCATCTGCCTAATATGTCCAACAGTGCCCAAAGGGGTATTACCTAAATGATGGGGCATCTATAGAATGAAATGTTATACAACTATTTAAAAATTTGTATGGCACACAAGTACTTTATAACAGAAAATGTATGTTACTTTGTTAAGTGAAAAGAAAGGAGGTTTCCAAACAATAGGATAGATTTTTTTTTTTAATGGTGGAGTGATGGCAATTTTAAATTTTTTAAAAATTTATTTATTTTTTCAATTTCTTTTCAGTGTTCCAGAATTCATTGTTTATGCACTGCACCCAGTGCTCCATGCAATACATGCCCTCCATAATACCCACCACCAGGCTCACCCAACCCTCCATCCTCCTCCCCTCCAAAACCCTCAGATTATTTCTCAGAGTCCACAGTCTCTCATGGTTCGTCTCCCCCTCCAATTTCCCCCAACTCCCTTCTCTCCTGCTCCCCATGTCCTACGTGTTATTCCTTATGCTCCGCAAATAAGCAATACCATATGATAATTGACTTCTCTGCTTGACTTATTTCACTCAGCATAATCTCTTCCAGTCCCATCTATGTTGATAACAAAAGTTGGATATTCATCCTTTCTGATGGAGGCATAATACTCCATAGTATATATGGACCACATCTTCCTTTTAAATTTTCTTGTGTCTCTTCTATATTTTCCAAAATTCCTTCAATGATCATTTATTTTGTTATCGGAAGAAAAAAAAAGCACAAAATTAAATTCTCCTAAGTTTTTGTTTCTTTAAACTTGTGTATGTGTGCCTGTGTGTGTATTTTCTTTCTTACACTTCTGTGTGGTGTTCCCAGTGGACCCCACAGGCTCATTGTCTTTCTAGGGGACAAAGTATTTGAGTGAACCTTCTCTGCCATAGGAAGCTTGGGAGGAGATAAGAGGAGAGAACTCTTTCTTCCTTACCCCTCTCTGGGGTTCAGTTCTTTTGCCTATTTCCACTTGGATGTCCTTTCCCTCCCATTCACCTTCTCTCCAAGATGAATGGTATGTCCCGTCCTGCTATAGTATTGAAGATGAATCCTTTCTTGGCTTCCTGGCTGTGGCTGTGGCCCTCTCTCACCTCCATCCCCACCCTTCCTAGGGAGATTGCCCTCCATCACTCCATCCTATTTACTCCTCTAGGCCCTACACTTTGCCTTTGGCTCCACTGTTTACCTTCATATGAATGGCAAGGCTTAGGGTTTTTTTAAAACAAGAAGGAAAAGAAAACTTCATTCATTCATTCATTCCAGTATAGTTAACATACAGTGTTTTGTTACTTTCAGGTGTACAATATAACAAGTCAACAATTCTATACATTTCTCAGTGCTCATCAAGATAAATGTACTTTTAATCTTTATCTATTTCACCCCACCCCCCACCACCTCCTCCTCCTCCTCTCTGGTAACCACCAGTTTGTTCCTTGTATTTGAGTCTGGTTTTTTATTGGTCTGGTTTTTTTCTTGATTTGGTCATTGATTTTGTTTCTTAAATTCTACATGAGTGAAATCATATGGTATTTGTCTTTCTCTGACTTATTTCACTAACCCTAACCTAACTAACCCTCTAGACCCATCCATGTTGTTGCTAATGACAAGATTTCATTCTTTTTCATGACTGAATAATATTTATTAATATATAATATTTAGTAATATCTATATTGGAATATATATATCACAATTTCTTTATCCATTCCTCTATCCGTGGACACTTGAATTATTTTTATATCTTGGCTAATATAATGTAATTGATGCTGGAATATACATAGGTATGCATATATCTTTTCAAATTAGCCTTTTTGTTTTCTTTGGGTAGATATCCATTAGTGGAATTACTGGATTGTATGGTAATTCCATTGTTAATTTTTTGAAGAAACTTCATCCTGTTTTCCACAGTGGTTACATAATTTGCATTCCCACCAATAGTGTACCAGTATTCCTTTTTCTCTACATCTTCACTAACACTTGTTTTTTCTTGTGTTTTTGACTTTAGCCATTCTGATAGTTGTAAAATGATATCCCATTGCAGTTTTAATTTGCATTTTCCTGATGATCGGTGTTGCTGAATATTTTTTCATGTATCTACTAGCCATCTATATGTCTTCTTTGGAAAAAAAAGTGTATTCAGGTCTTCTGTCAATTTTTAATTGGATTATTTGGGGGGGTTGTTGGTGTTGAGTTGTATAATTTTTTTATATATTTTGGGTATTAACCTCTTATCAGTTGTATCATTTGCAAATATCATCTCTCATTCAATAGGTTGCCTTTTTGTTTCCTTTGTTGTATGAAAGCTTTTTATTTTGGTGTAGTCCCAATAGTTTTAATTTTGCTTTTGTTTCTCTTGCCAGAGCTTGATATACATTTTTAATGGTGGTAAAATTCACAAAAAATAAATGTTCCATTTTCAAGTGTACAATTCAATGGTACTAAGTACATTGACATTATTGTGTAACCACCACCACAGAACTCTTTTCATCTTATAAAACTGAAACTCTGCACTCATTAAATATTCCTTTCCCATCCCCCAGCCTCTAGTAACCCCTATTCTACTTTCTGTCTCTGAATTTGACTATTCTAGGTACCTCGTATAAGTGGAATCATACAGTTTTTGTCCTTTTGTGACTGGCTTATTTCACTGAGCATAATGTCCTCTAAGTTCATCCATGTTGTAGCATATGTCAGGCTTTCCTTGCTTTAAGGTTAAATATTGCTTTGCATGTATATACCACATTTTGTTTATCATTCACCCTTCTATGGGTGGACATTTGGGTTGTTCCCAACTTTTGGCCAATGTGAATGATGCTGCTATGAACATGAGGGTACAAACATCTGTTCAAGACCCTGCTTTCAATTCTTTGGGATATATGTGGAATTACTAAATCATATGGCAACTCTTCGTTTAAATTTTTTGAAGACCCTATATACTTTCAACAGTGGCTACATCATTTCACATTCCTACAAACAGTTCAAAAGGGTTCCAATTTTTCCACATCCTCTCAAACACTTGTTACTTTCTGAAGAACATTTTTTAAAAAATTTATTAATTCAACAAATATCTCCTGAAGATCCACCATTCACCAAAACCGCCCTCTTCTGGTTTCCAGGGATACACAACTTCAACAGGACAACATCCTGGCCTTGAGGGTGTCATGGGATAGGAGGTGGAGCATACTACATAGGTGCTGTTAGCAGGGCATATTCATCAGCTAGGGGTGTGAGTGGTCAGTGATGACCTCTGAGAAGGAATTATTTTCATCTCCATTTTCAGGTGAAGAAACTGAGGCTCAGAAACCTGAAGTTATTAGCTAATGTTGAACAACTGCTAAGAAGAAAAGCCAGGATTCTGATCCAGATCTTTCTGATTTCAAAACCTCAACTGTCAATTCTGATGCCAAGCTGTAGTTGAGGGACTGAGTCAGAGAGATGACAGTTTATCCAGTTCACATGCCTGGTGGAGCTGCCCAACAGCATCAAACCTTTCTTTGACCTTTGACCTTCCTTCACCAAAAGGAGTCCCACGGATGGGAGCCCATCCCTTTATATGGGGAAAGAGACCAGAAGCAAAGACAACACCAAGACTTCCAGAAAGAGAAAAATCCAAGGATTTGAGATTGTGCATTATGATCTAGCTAATCCCCCTTTAAAATATCTTTAAATTATCATTTATTGGGTACTTAGTGCTTTAACATGTCTCAGCTCATGTGATCTTTGAAATAATCTTAGAGAACAGACATTGTATTTATCATCTTATCAAAGGAGAAACTGAAGGCCAGGAGGTAAGTACCTTGTTAAAGTTTCATGGCTAACAGGTGTCAGGGAAAGCACACAAACCCAGCTCATCCAATGCCAGGTACTCCACCTTCCTGCTATACCACTATCTGTCTTTCAGTTTATTCTGTAAAATAAGCAAAGTGCCAAGAATAATGTCTGTGGCATAGTTAGTGCTATGGAACTATTAACTATTGTTATTATTTTAAGCTTGGTATTTATTATAAGCTCCTTTAAGAGTAGAGAAGGAGCTTATTTCAGTGTTTCCTAAGTTATAGTCACATATTGCATTCAAAATTTTATGATTTTTATATATTACCTAATTAAAATTTATGACAAATATTATTTATTCCTTCAATATCTACTTAAAATTTGACTTCTCAAAACGTGTTTTTAAATTTGAAAAGTTATTTTCTTAAAATTTTTAAGTAGACTCAATTTTCAAATTTAAATGTCTACTTTAGCATCATTGCAATCAATAAAAATCGGCAAAAGACAGAGAGTTAGTGTGCTTGTTGTAAATCCATTTTCCAATATCCATTTAAATTAAATAATAAAGATTGATGGGATACCTAGGTGGCTCGGTTGGTTGAGCTTCTGCCTTTGGCTCAGGTCATGATCCCAGCCTGGGATAGAGTCTGGCGTCAGACTCCCTGCTCAACAAGGAGCCTGTTTCTCCCTCTGCCTGACACTCCCCCAGCTTGGACTCCCTCTCTCTCTCTCTCTCTGACAAATAAATAAATAATTTTTGTGGAGCATAACAAATAGCATGGAGGACATGGGGAGTTAGGAGAAGGCAGTTGGGGGAAATTGGAAGGGGAGGTGAACAATGAGAGACTATGGACTCTGAAAAACAATCTGAAGGGTTTGAAGAGGGTGGGGTGGGAGGTTGGGGGAACCAGGTGGTAGGTATTAGAGAGGGCATGGTCTGCATGGAGCATTGGATGTGGTACAAAAACAATGAATACTGTTATGCTGAAAATAAATTTAAAAAATGATTAAAAAAATAAATAGTAATGATTGAAATAAAAATCCCCATCACTGCACCATCTAAAACACTCCTCACTCTACCTGTGGGACACACCATTCATTGGGGAGATACCAAATACCTCTGTCTCCCCATCTCCCACAGCACCTGGTGGTGTGGCAAATTGTTTACCAAATGAATGGCATATTTAATTAATCAAGAAGAATTAACTTCTTGATTGATTATTGACTTCATGGGAGATTTTCCATCATTTACCCTGTAACCTCAATCAATTATATCTTATATTAATGAAAATAGTATAATACATTTAAGGTTTTTTTTTTTTTCCAAAGACAGTTCAAGGGTTAAATTTGCAAAACTGGAGCATTGCAGACCCTAAAGAAAATCCACTCCCCATCCCCCAAATGACTAAGCACCCTCTGAACACCGGAATCTAGAGTGAGTGCTAATTCCCTCCATCTTCCATCATCTGATGGTCAGATTATATAGACTAGAAG
Source organism: Enhydra lutris kenyoni (assembly GCF_002288905.1). NCBI lineage: Eukaryota > Metazoa > Chordata > Mammalia > Carnivora > Mustelidae > Enhydra > Enhydra lutris. Next base: position 255,026 of record NW_019154132.1, read on the forward strand.
GGAGCATTTACTCTTTAGAAAACATTTTCTTTGACCAACCATAAATCTCAAGCAAATAAGCAAGTCCCTCTTTGAAACCTGGTTGGATCCCTTTGTTCAATTCCAGTCTTGCTGAGAAGTATGGAGATGTGATTTAGCCCAGGGCTCCAATGCTGCGTTTCTTCTGGATAAGAACCCTAACTAAATGCTGAGGGTTAGTCTCATGTACTGACTTACATTTTTTTTTATGTTGCTAAAACATTACTCTTCTCTGTAAATGATGACATATTCTAGACTTTTCCTGGCAAAAACACCAAGAAATGCAAACATTAAAGCTGAGACATTAAATTAAGAAGCGTGCAAACATTTCAGTCATTCTTGTCACTATGTTGCTTGGGCAATCTCACCCTGGGTCTTACTCACCACTGTGTGATTTCATTATCACATCACTCCTGCCAGTGCTTCAATGATTCCTATAATGCAGCTAAATGGTCTGCTTTCCATTATATTAAAAAACAGCAAGGAAAAATTCAAAGTTTTCTGACATTTAGGATCCCAGTCATCATAGACAACATTAAGCTTAAAAATAAAAAAAGGTTTTGGTTCAGATAAAAGTATTATTTTATCTTCTACTTTTGAAGAAAAAGTGGGGGAGGAAGCAGAGTGCGTGTTCTCTGTGTGAACTTTGCCCTCAGCTGTGGCAGGCCTTGATGGGACCTTCCAGTCACTTTTGTCTGTTTCTTCTATAATAGGCCAGCTGTCCTGGTCTTCCTTCCAGCTAGAACATGGCTCTAGTTCATGAGAGCCTTGTCTCCACAATGACCAAAATGGGATACAAGGGGAGAAGATTTCTCAGGAGAGTTCCTTCCTGCCTGAGAAACTTGTAATGGGGAGAAAGGACTCGTGTACTGGGAAAAGTGGGTTCATGGTTAGCCTGATCAGGCCTCTGTGCATGTTGGCTGCTCTCCTCAAACATGGGTCTGACCCCAAGGGGTGGGCAGGGTGTGAGGAGCAGAGGAATGCCCTCCTTACTTCCTAATTCCAGATTCTTTCTTCAGTTCTGAGAGACTTCAGGCAGGTTATGTTGCCATCTACTCTTTAGGGTACAGTCCCATTGGAAATGCAGAAGAAAAGCCAGCTGTTTAGCACAGTTATTTAGAGAGTGGAAAGAGATTTGTGGTATCAGGTATTCTGAATGAGATTTGGGTGATCCTGAGCAATCTGGACAGAAGTTTCAGCCTGAGAGATATTGGGGAGGAATACTGCCCGTGAAGGGTGGGCATGGCCAAAATGGAAAAGAGAGTGGAGAACAGTATGGAGGGGCACACCAAGGGCAAGATTTGGGGTAGAAGCATGGGAACTCCAAAAGCAAACTTGGGCCTTCAATCAATTTCACGTACTGAGTTAAAAGGAACTTTCAACATTTTCCATTGGCAGAGTTGGAGAGATCTGGCAACAGCCAGGTGATAGTTAAGATGCTGGCAGGCTCCACACCCTCACTAGCCCTACTCCACATGTCAGCCCATCAGTGGACAGCAAAGATCAGAAAGGAGTCATGAGAGTGCTTAATGGTATTTGTGAAGGGCATAGCATACCGTTTGTATGAAATTATATGCAATTTGCTTTCTTTTCCTAGGTACAGGACAAAAAGAGAGTCTCTCAGGACCCTATCTTGCTATAGGCCTGAGCAAGTGCAAGAAACCTGGCCAGCCTATTCCTGGTAAGCCCAGCAAATTCCCCACCAGTCCAGAATGATGAATAACTTCTTTGCAATTAAAGCACAACACTAGCAACAGAAGCAAAACCTCTAGTCAGGGGAAAAACAAACCTTTACTCATCTGACAACTGAGATCTTGGGGCTCTCCTGGTGCTACCAGCATGTGCTCCCACATAGCTCTGCATCCCTGGGGCCACCACTTCTCAGGCTGCCATAGGCCCCATTGTAGGGACTGGTGAGTTCTGGGGCAAGACCTACCCCTGCCCTCGCCAGTTGACTAGCATGTCCCCCAACTCAAGGGACTATTGATTTTTTCATCCCACTGCTGCCACTTTCCAGCTCTGGGTCTTGGCCAGGTGTCTGGATGTCAACTCTCTCCCTAGGAAGTAGAGAGGTGCTGGAGGTCTGTGGAAGCTTGCAGGATTTCTCAAGCCATATGTCTTCCCATGGTGGCAGCTCTGGTGTCTATTCCTTAGGCAGAAAAACCCTCACAGCTGAAAGGTTGGGAGCTCCCGTGGGGCAGAAAGGCAGAGGGGAGCTGCAGCCTGCATGGGGTGGGCCTGAGAGGACAAATACGGGGCCTGTAGAGAAGGCAAAGGCAGCTACAGAGAAGGACAAAAGCCTGAGATGGGTTAAAAAGGAGCAGAGATCTGAGGGGCAGCAGTTGGGCACCTGCTGGGAGGGCTGCCCTAGGATTACCGGGCAAAGGCCTGGATAGAGATGGACTTTCAGAGTCAAGGCCTGTGGAAGCCAGTCTGGGAGCCAACATGTGGAAGCTCTCACAACATGTCAGGCTGAACAGAAACCAAAAAACTCCCAGATCTGCTTCCTCAGGTACATGTTTGCATGTTCCCTAGTGTCATTGTTGCCTCCTTACAGGGAGGAGATAGCGGTGACTGCAAAGTGGGGTTTATTGTGAATCTCTTGTGTTCTCTCTGCCCTGAGAAATAGCCCCTTAGTTCTGTACCTTGTGTAAGGGATGAAGGGCACAGAAGGAGGAAGGTGGTCAAACGAGGTGCCTTACATTGACATGCTGAGCATCACTGACCTTCTGCCTCCTTCCTTGTCCCCTGGCTGGGCTGTGATGTACTGGATGGAGCTGGCTCAAGCTGGTTTTCAATAGCCAAGTGTCTGCTTTTCAGTGGTTATCAAACAAAGCCATGATTGGAAACTAAACTGTTTAAATGTATAATAAATTATATTAAACACAAAAGTAACAAATCCTCAAAATACTCATTACTTCCAAATTCTTTGACTAAACTTACTATTATCTCTGCCATGCACATTATTTTATATTTTGTATTTGTATGGTGCTACTGAACACTTTTGCCAACTCCACTTCTGTGGCATCGTGTTGTAGCTTGAAACTGACCTGGTGGGAGTGTTTATACAAATCAGGGCTTCCCCTCCACGTTCCCTTCCAGCCTGTTGTAAACTATGTAAACCATTTACTAGCACACCACTGGGAGGAGTTTGGTTTGCTCTTTCACTCTCTGCTTCCCCCATATCTGGTTTGAGCTGCTTTAGAGGGTATTAGAGGTGAGAGCAAGGATAGCAGATAGCTGTGAGAGAAGGGTCCACAGGACACTGGACACTCTTCCTCATATTTCTCTTGGAGAATCGGACATTGTGAACACATTCCCACAGGTCCAGAAGCCCCTGGGAAGAGGTGATGCAAGCTGACATCTGACTATGGAATATCTCTGATGGGCCCCATGGCCCCAGGGGAGGTCAGGCAGCAGAAGAGACTTGCTATGATTCCATGTGCTGAGTTACCCGCTCACCTAGTTAAATGTAGTCAGCTGAGCCCAGCAGAGCCCTTCTCATCACAACAGCTTTCAAACACTTGGCCCCTACTCTTCTGTGCTGGTTGAGCCTTCTTTTCTCCAAATCTAACAAGATAGGGAAGAGGATATGAATTAAAAACATTTTTTTTCAAGGGAAAGGTAGCCAAAATGATGGGATCCATCCTACCTCCTTCTTTGGTCATTGCCATTATATCATCCACTAATTGTTTTGAATTGGTTTGAGTAATTTATCTATTAATTCTCTTTCTTATGCATATCACTCAGGTTTGAGAAAAATACCTTTAATACTATAGAAGACACATGGCAATGAGATGCCCCATTGAGTGATCTGATATTCTCAAGTAAAGATTTGGGGGGGCAGTCCTTGACCCCAAGAGAAGTATCAACACCTTATAGTGCATTGTGCTGACTGCATGGATGAACTAATTTCTGTTACCTCTCTCATATCCTGTTCCCAAAATAGTCAACATCAAACATGGTTCTACAGGTGTTAACTGAGCACCACAGAACAAGGAAGGACTATCACTTTGCTGTTTCTAGATACCATATTTCTACCAAGGCAGCTAAAATAATATGCAAGTTACTATGTAAATGGAAAGTGCCTATTTCAGAAAGTATGTGTTTGGAATCAAATGGAAAGTGTTGCAATGGGTATGTTTTTCTACTTCTTTATTCTAATGATGTTATTCTCTTAATTTAGACATCTTAAATTCAACTTCATGTCCACACCACTGTTATGTCATTATTAGTAATTCTAATTTCTTGTTTAATTTCCATGCAAGATAGGGCTTGCCTGTAAAATATATTGACAGAGACAGTGTTCTATATTTAGTGAGAGAGATGTTATCTATAAATTACAGGGAAATGATTGCATCAAGGTCCTCTATTGATGAAATAAACCACAAGAAAGAAATAAGTGTATGAGAGGAACAACATCCTAAAAGTCACTAAGAACCAAAGCTGCATGACTTTTTTGCATCTGAAGATTCCTTCGCCCACAAGTATCCTCCAGGTGAATGAGCAGAATGTTCTTTGTGCCCTTGGTGGGAGCAGGAGGGAGGTTAAAAGAACAGCATCAGTGTTAATAACAATTTCTTTTACATCCTGAGAAAATTATCTTCTCTATTGGATGGTTATGTATCTAAACCACAAAACCACAGGGTAATTGGATGTGTTTCAAGGCAGGATAAGATGCATGGCGCAAATGTCCCTTTGGCTTCCATAAAACTTAGAGTTGAGAGAGTTTTTTGCCACCTATCCTGGCCATTTTTTCACTTTTCAAGGAAACTGAGGCACAGAATGGGATAGGGGTTTGCCTAGGACCAGATATCTGACGGAGCTGGGCCTACACCAAGTCTTCAGCCTCTCTGTCCCATTCTTCCCATCAAAGAAAATGAACTCTCTTAGTTTCTCTTAGCAATCAGGGCTGTCCAGTAGAAACACAGTGCAAGGTCCATTGTGCTAGCTAGTAAATTATAATAGAACCTACAAAAGTGAATCACTCGGGGCACCTGGGTGGCTCAGTGGGTTAAAGCCTCTGTCTTCGGCTCAGGACATGATCCCAGGGTCCTGGGATCGAGCCCCACATAGGGCTCTCTGCTCAGCAGGGATCCTGCTTCCTCCTCTCTCTCTCTCTGCCTGTCTCTCTGCCTACTTGTGATCTCTGTCAAATAAATAAAAAAAAAAAAGTGAATCACTCACATAATTTTAGATTTCCTGAAAAAATATAAAAAGTATTTTAAAAAGTATAAAAAGAAACAGATGGAATAAGTTTTAATAATATATTCTATATAAAATCCTGTCTATCCAACATTATCCTTCTAATGTACTCAATATGAAACAGTTGTTAATGAGACATTTTACATTCTTTTCTTTTTTTTAAAATTTTATTTATTTTTTAAAAGATTTTAGTTATTTATTTGACAGACAGAAATCACAAGCAGGCAGAGGCAGACAGAGAGAAGAGGAAGCAGGCTCCCCGCCGAGCAGAGAGCCCGATGCGGGGCTCGAAGCGGGGCTCGATCCCAGGACCCTGGGATCATGACCTGAGCCGAAGGCAGAGGCCTTAACCCACTAAGCCACCCAGGTGCCCCTACATTCTTTACTTATGCATGAATATCTCAGTGCAGGCTAACCACATTTCAAGTGCTCCATGGTCACATGTGGCCAGTGGCTATTGTACTAGGCTGTAAACATATAGAGACTTGGCCCAGGGGTTGTGAACCCTGATTTCCCATTCTGGTGCTGCCACTTCCTACGTGTGCAATTTTAGACAATTTCCTAATCCCCTTGAACTCAGATCTCCTCAAGTATAAAATGAGAAAATGAGCCAACCAAGTCCAAAATATCCAGGAAGCAGCCTTCTTAGTTCCTGGCACCTAGTAGCATGCCTAAATCTATAAAACTATCACTAAAGCTAGTACTCTCATTAGGTAAAGTTCCTATCATTCAGGTAATTCAAGACCATACTCTGGTAGAGATTACTGGTGTTGAGTATCTTCATTCAATTTTTTAAAATTTTTATTTGTTTTTTTAAATTTCTTTTCAGTGTTCCAGAATTCAACATTCATGCACCACACCCAGTTCTCCATGCAAAACATGCCCTCCATAATACCCACCACCAGGCTCACCCAAACTCCCACTCCCCCTCCCCTCCAAAACCCTCAGTTCCTCAATTTTTAAAACAAAAACTTGTGTTGAAAACCTGTGTTATAGACCTTGGGCTTGGATATGGGAGCTTGATGTTTAAAAAGGCAAAGGTCCCCTATAAGGGATAGGGTGGGGGGAAGGCAGCATTTAAGAACTTTCTGAACTGTCTGTGTAACTTTTCTGTAAACCAAAACTGCTCTAAAAAATAAAGCCTATCTATTAAAAAGAAAACAGGGACGTTGCCATTTAGTTGATTACAATCAGCACCATTGTTAACCTGACTTGACCTTTGTGCAAATTAGACATAGGCATACTTTCTTAAAGGATTTTATCGCCAACAAACAGAAAGTTGTGCTAACAAATACATAAATATTATATATGTATTTATAAATACATCTTCATTAACTATGAGATGAATGGTGCTCTTAAGAGTTGTACTGTGTAAAACCTTCACAACAGTGCACAGTGGTCCTGCTTTACCATTGGTCCACTGGGGAAGGTAGACAAATTAGTTACTAGACTAAAATGATAAAACAAGTCCAATAAGAGGGAAAAGATAAAACAATGGGAAGGCAGAGGATAAAGATGTTACAGGTCTGGGGAGACAACTGGAAGAGGTCAGGAAAGAAACAGGGGGAGTAGATGAATGAAATAGTCATCTGTGCTAGATTCCAGCTAAATGCTTTGGCCCACTGTGACTCATCCATGATTCTGTTATCACTGTTTTGTGCAAGTTGTGTATCTGTTTATGGGTTCCTGAGCCTCTCTCTGAGGACAGAGGTTGTCTCACTTGTACCACAAAGCCAAGTGAAAATGAGACCCACCTTATAACTCTCCTAGGACAACATTTATAACCGGAAATGATTCTTCTCTCCTCTGGGTGTCACCACCACCTAAAAGAGGCCTTGAAACATGCTGGGCTCCCACAAAGGCTAAAACCTTGACCTACTAGCACTAAGGCTTGAGCAAAATTATTTTCCCAGTGATGAGTGACTTTGGGCTCTTTCATCCATGTCTTTTTGCCCAGATGCCCATAGAAACATATTTTGCAGCTAGCCGACTCCTGGTTGGTACCCATTGGTGTCAATGTTATGGCATTACCCTTATTCACTAGACAAATCCATTAAATCAGCCTCAGCTCCATAGAGAATTGCCACCACAATCCATTTCCATATGAGTCTTTCCTAATGAGTTACAAAAGTTCAAGCATGAGGCAAGGACTCATGCCTATGGTAAAGGTGAAAATGGAGTGTGGAGCCCTGACATCTACATCCTGCTGCAGTGCAGTAGGAGAAGCAGAGTTCCAGAGAACTTTGCCTCTAGTATTCATGCAGTCAGGGTCAAATCCAGTAGCTACCTCAAACCACAACCTCATAGGAACAGTCATGGCCTTGCAAAGAACTGAGAAGAGACAGTTTGGTGAGACCACATCCACCAGAGGTTATGCTCACATCCTAGCCACCATGCAAACAATCAAACTATGAGAGAAAAATCAGAGATGTTAAACAAGAACAGACATAGCCTTTCCAATCTCACAGAGGCTGTCAGAAGACGTGGGTTTGAAGAGGTAATCTTTAAAATGGGTAGCAATCTCCATTGTATTTTTCCAGAAATAATCCATTTTCATTCTACCACTCCAGCAAATTGTTTGTGGGTATCTACAAAAAATAGTAAGTGAACAAAAATATTGATGGGAATTATACATAGCAACTTCAGAGCAGTAGCTAAATCTCGTAGAGGTTAGTGGTGGCTAGGCAGGTGGACATCTGTTCTATTAGTATCTGTATGTTTAAAGTATTTCATTAATAAACTTTCACCGAAGAAGATATATGGATAGCAAATAAGCACTACAAAGATGTTCTAGATAATCAGTCATCAGAGAAATTAAAATTCAAACTACAAAGGATTCCATATACCTATTAGAATGTCTAAAATAAGAAAGAAAAAACCTAACAAAAATAATGTTGGCAAGGATGTAGAGCAACCAAAACCCCCATATGTTGTTGGTAAGAAGACAAAATGCTACAGACACTTTGGAAAACAGTTTGCTGGTTTTTTATAGAGTTAAACATGCACTTAATATATGATCAAAATAACCTACTTCCAGGCATTTAACCAAGGGAACTGAAAACTTATTTTCACATACACATGAATTAACCTTAAATGAATTTTTTTTAAGTAAAAGAAGTGAGACTCAAAAGCTACTTACTGGATGATTCCACTTACATGACATTCTGAAAATGGCAACAAACTATCAAGACAGAGAAGAAATCAGTGGATGCTGGGGATGAGAATGGGGGGGATGTTTTGGGGAATGATGGGACTGTCCAGACTCCTAACTGGTGGTGGTTACCCAATTCTACACCAGAAAGAGTGAATTTTATGCATGTAAGTTTTTTTTAATTAATATTTTGTATTTTGTAATATTTTATTAATATATTGTATATATAATGTATTAATATACATCAAAGGTAGTTAATTCTGGTGGCTTCAGATCTCAGAAAAATAATTTTCCCTTCTGAAGAATGTCATAGAATTCTATTTTTCTAGTAGCTAATATTCCTAGAAGAACCAAATTTAAATTTAAAAAAAAACAAAAAACAAAGGAAAAGACAGAAGTTGCTGTCACTAACAATTTTTGCAGAGCTTATACATTTCGAGGTCAAGAAATAATCAGAAAACAGAAGCAAACTTCTAAGCAGGCCATGGCAGAGTACCTTGAGCAGATTACATTGGAAGGCACCTCAAAGATCAAATGTTAGTTTGCTTGTTCTTTATAGATGTGGAAGCTGAGACCACATTTGAACAGTATAAAGTTGGGCCTGGACATCAGCTCTTTGAGGCCATGACTGCCAACTAATGTGCTGTGGGATGGGGTGGGGCAGAGAAAGGAAGGAGGAAAGTGGATTGCAGGGGACAAGTACCCCTGAGGTGTCCACCTAGTGCTGTTTTGCATCCAACATCAAACCCTCATGTTCCTTTCTCCTTCCTTGGCATTTCTATCTTGCTGAACAAAGTTCAAAATGCCAAAACCCAGTAAATCTTCAGAAGCTCCAGCCAGGTATTCTCAAGAAAAGTCAAAATTCCACATTTTCCTTGGCCCACTTACCTGCTGGCTTCCCCAAGAAGTGTAGAAACAGAGCTTTGGTTTGAAGATGTGGTGAGGACCCTAGCCATTCAACATTTTCTTTCCACTTTTATAGTTGGAGCTGCTGCTGGTACTGGCTTTGTCTTCCTCATTCTATATCCCCAGCCACCAACAAATGGTGTGAGATATCACTGATAATCAATAAAGATTGGCAGAGAAACTGGGCTTGCACTGCTGTACTTGGCTCTGCCCCACAAGTGAAGGCGGGGAGGAGATTCCAGAGATATTAAAAGATAACATCTTTTTGGGGAGAAGTAACTAATCTTAGATGGATTATTTGTGCAGGACCTCAGGTCACATGCACTGAGAATCTTTTATAGTTAAAATGAGAATTCCCTTAATTGTGGAATGAGCAAAATGATTTCTAAAGAGAGTTAATTCAATTCACTTTGGCCATCAAGAACACACAGAGACCCTTTTTTTGCTGTGCTGTATCTGCTATTCCTTGTGCCAGTGGGGTTGTCTATGAGACCCTCCTAGTTGTGCAAGGCAACAAAGACCAATGAAGAGGTAGCTATCCCATAGGCAATGTGAGTGGTCAGAGATCAGTGACTCATTCCTCCACCAATGATCATTTTTCATGAAGACTTGATCAACTGTCTGCTTTTACAGGGAAAACGCCCAGGTCAAACACAGTTCTTCAGTTATTAGAAATGCTGTGTGGTTTCCCCAAAATCCTTGGCCTTATTCATTGGCATAAGCTGAAATGCAAGAGGCAATTTGCCCACACGCTGGCCTCATTTGTTTTTGATTAACATTTATTTTGGGTTAGAAAGGGAAAGAAATAAATTTTTATGAATACAAGGTATTACGGCCCTTGTTCAGGTTTGCAAAGTTGCAGAGGCAGGACTTCTAACTCCAGAGTTTCAGATGGAGTAAAGCCAGTAGGCATTGGATGCCACTTTGAGAATCATAGAACTAAATTTTGCATATAGGATTGGGAAGCCCTCCAGGAAAGAGCCCATGCTCTTTGACCTCTGGGACCCAGTCAGGGCCTGGTCGTGGGCTCCTGGCTCAGGAAACACTTGTTCCATGAATGAAACTGCAAACACTTGGTGGTGGTCACACATGTGAGCATCTGCTTTTGGGCTCCACAGTTATATCAGTTTGTTGCCAGCATGACTTCTGAACTAAACACTCTCTGCTGATTTGACCCCGAGTGATATTTGGCTGTTTCTTCAAATCAATTTCATTGGCAACTACCATGAATATTCAAAAGAACATGCTAAAGTCTGCTCCGGAAAGCATTCCAAAGGAGGATATCGGGCTCTGAGCCAGGTACAGAGTATAGGGATATGAAGGAAACTTGGACTTTAATCTTTTTTTTTTTTTAATACACATAACATAAAATTTACCATTTACCATTTTCAACTGTACAGTTCAGTGGTATTAAGTACATTCACATTGTTGTAAAACCGACACCACAGAAGTCTTCTCATCCTACAGAACTGAAACTCTGTATCCACTAAGTCTTCATCCTTCGCCCCACCCCCAGCCCCTGGCAACAACTATTCTACTTCCTGTGTCTATGACTGTGACTACTTTAGGTACCTCATGTGAGTGGAATCATACAGTTTCTGTCCTTTTGTGTTTGGCTTACTTAATTGAGCACAATATCTTCAAAGTTCACGCATGTTGTAGCATATGTCAGAATTTCCTTCTTTGTTAAGATGGAATACTATTCCATTATATGCATGTATCACATTATGTTTATCCATTTATCCTACAATGGATAGACACTTGGGTTGCTTCATGTTTTACTATTGTGAATAATGCTGCTATGAACATGAGGACACAAATATCTCTTCAAGGTTCTGCTTTCATATCTTTTGGCTATATATCCAGAAGTGGAATTGCTCAATCATATGTTAATTCTATGGGTAATTTTTTGAGGGACCACCATACTGTTTTCCACACTACTATACTGTTCTAAAGTTCCACTCTGTCTTAGTTCATTTGGGCTGGTATAACAAAATACCACAGACTAGGTAGCTTACAAACAACAAACATGTATTTTCTCACAGTTCTGAAGGCTGGGGAGTCCAAGATGATGATGCTGGCAGACTTGGTGCTGTGTAAGATGAAAAAAAATGGAGTCATTTATGTCAAAGAGTTTTAAAATGGAGCTGGGAAGCCATGAAGGAGATGAGCCTTATATATGTGCTCCCAGGAGGAACCATGAACTTCTGAACTGGGCCAAACTTCACATATTCCAAGGACTCAGCCCAAAATTTACACCTGTAACTTTCTACAGTAGGAAACTTTGCTTAGGGACAGCCTTAGCAACCAATTATATTCAGTCAAGATTAGTTTTTTGCAGTCAATACCAATCCAAATTCTTTGTAAATACCTCAGCCATAGCAACTTCTTACTATACACGTCACCAGAGGCAGGGAAACAAAAGCAAAAATGAATTTTGGAACTTCATCAAGAAAAAAAGCTTCTGCACAATGAAGGAAACAATCAACAAAACTAAAAGGAAGCCTATGGAATGGGAGAAGATATTGACAAATGACATATCCTATAAAGAGTTAGTATCCAAACTCTATGAAGAACTTATCAACTCAATACCCAAAAAATAAATAATCCAGTTAAGAAATGGGCAGAGACATGAATAGATATTTTTCCAAGGAAGATATCCAGATGGCTTACAGACACATGAAAAAATGTTCAACATCACTCATCATCAGGGAAATAAAAATTAAAGTCACACTGAGATATCATCTCACGTCTGTCAGAATGGCTTAAATTAACAATGCAAGAAACAACAGGTATTGGCAAGGATGTGGAGAGAGGGGCACCCTCTTGCACTGTTGGTGGGAATGCAAACTAGTGCAGCCACTTCCTCAAAAAGTTGAAAATAGAATTACCCTACAATCCAGCAATTGCATTACTAGGTATTTATCCAAAGACTACAAAAATACAGACTTGAAGGGGCACATGCACCCTGATGTTTATAGCAGTATTATCAACAATAGTCTTATTATGGAAAGATCCCAAATGTCCATCATGGACATGATGTGGTGTATATATACAATGGAATGTTACTCAGCCATTAGGAAGAATGAAATCTTGTCATTTGCAATGACATGAATGGAGCTAGGGTGTATTATGCTAAGCAAAATAAGTCAGCCAGAGAAAAACAAATACTGTATGACTTCACTCACATGTGGAATTTAATAAATAATGCAAATGAACATATGGGAGGGGGATAAAAAGAGAGAGGGAAACAAACCATAACAAACTCTTAAAGGTAGAGAAAAATTGAAGGTTTCTAGAGGGGAGGTGGGCAGGGGGATGGGTTAGATGGATGATGGGTATTAAAGAGGTCACTTGTTATTATGAGCGCAGGGTATTGTTTGTAAGGGATGAGTCAGTCAATTCTACTCCTGCAACCAATATTGCACTGTATGTTAACTGGAATTTAATTAAAAACTTGAAGAAAAACAACAAAACAGAGCAAAACAAAACCCAACAAATTCTTTGTAAATAATATATACTAATACTCCCCTGTGTCTTTAAAAACCCTTAACTTTGGGGCGCCTGGGTGGCTCAGTGGGTTAAAGCCTCTGCCTTCAGCTCGGGTCATGGATTAAGCCCCAAGTCATGGAGCCCCGCATCGGGCTCTCTGCTCAGCAGGGAGCCTGCTTCCTCCTCTCTCTCTGCCTGCCTCTCTGCCTACTTGTGATCTCTGTCTGTCAAATAAATAAATAAAACTTAAAAACAAAACAAAAACCCTTAACTTTTATTCCCCAAGGGGTCACTATGTGGGTTGATGTCCAAATCTGTGTTCGTAATTGCAATTCTGAGACCCCAATCATTGCTTTATTTTTATTTTAGCTCTGCTTCTTTTCTTGGAGACATTGCCTAGTGTGAGCTTCCTGCTTCATAGACAGCTGTCTTCTTGCTGTGTCCTTACATGGTAGAAGGGTAGAGGGTGCTCTCTGGGGTCTCTCTTACAGGGACACTAATCACATGAGGATGGAGACCTCATGACCTAATCAAAGGCCCCACCTCCTCACACCATCAGCTTGGGAATTAGGGTTTCAGCATATGAATTGGGGGGGAACCAGGCATTTTTCCTGTAACACACCAGGATTTTATTTTCTTTAAGTTAGAGACAGACAGATGTAAGATGCAATTTTAACCAAATAGAGTTCTTGGAAAGGAGGGGTGTGTGCAGTGACAGCAGGAGCCCAGAGTCAGTGCACCAGTCTGCAGACATTTTCAGGGCAGGCTTCATCAAAGACAATGTGTCCTTAGTCACATTTTGTAGGAGGGCACATTGGCAGGAGACAGTGGTGAAAACAAACACACTGCATGGACCTCCCCAGAGTTGTGTCCAGAGAGGGACCCCTGCATTTTGTCCCAGGGAACCCCAGCAGCCAGTGGTTGCCATTCTTCCGTGATGTCAGGAGATGATGAAATCTCCAGCAACCTGGCAAGAGTTAGAGAGTTCAATATTCCTTTTGGACAGATTGGCTTTGGGTGGGGGGAGCTCAAGGAAAGGAGATCTAGGAAAGTTAACTAAAAGGATACTGATTGCACTCTGCTGTAGTCAGCGCTCTGCTGATGTGAATTCAGGCTGCTTTGAGGATAATAAACATAGCAACATATAAAAAGCAAGTATTTACAGGTATTAGTTTATCAGTTCATGAAAATAACTCTGTGGAGGTACTATCATCATCCCATTTTACAGATGGGATGATCAGCCTATTTTACCGATGGCCAGAGAGAGGTCAGATAAATTACCTAAGTTCAAACAGTTTTTAAAGAGGAACTCAGATTCAACTCCAGGCAGTCTGGCCCCAAAGCCCATGGTCTTCTTGCACTTTTTTGTCCTCTCTGCAGGAAAAAAGAGTATTAAACAACCAGACAATTGCCATCAAGGTACTTGCAATGTAGTTGGGGATATAGATAATAAAGAAACAAATAAGTAGCTATGATATATATATCACAATATATATTATAATATACATATCATGATATTGTATATTGCACATGGGGTGGCAAATGTTTTCTATAACATTCCAGATAGTAAATATTTTAGGTTTTGTGGGCCAAGATGGAAAACTGAGGATATTATGTAGTCACAGGTACTCAAGGGCACTTTTGGAGTGTGAAAGCAACCACAGATATACAGGAAATTGAGAGAGCATGGCTCCAACTGAACTTTATTAGTGGATGTTAAATTTTCTATGTTTTATGAGACTGGGCACCAGAATGGGGCTGCTATGCTGACTGGAGATGACTCTTACCTTCATTTTTGTCTTAGATTTGTCTCTATGTGATATTATATAAAAAGTCTGCAAACTTCAGCTCATGGGTCAAATTCAGGCCACAAGATTTGATTTTTTTTTTCCAACCATTAAAAAACCATGAAAACTTTTTTAGTCCCTTGGTATTGGACTTCATTAACCACTTTTCATTACCGACAGTGGCACCAGGAATTGCCTTAAACGAACCTATCTGCTCAAAGTGTCAATACAATGACTTTTAAATCATTTATTATATTTCAAGCATATTTTGCCATAGAGAGGATAGCACAGTGAGCCTATGAACTCATTACCAGCTCCAATAATTCTCTAATCATGGCCAGTCTTGTTCCATTTGTGAGCATCCCACTGACTCCTAACCCCAGGATTGTTTTGAAATAAATCCCTGTCATCTCATTGAGAAATAAGTTAATTTTAGAAGCATGCAATTCCTCAGGGCACCTGTGTGGCTCAGTCTGTTAAGCATCTGCCTTTGGCTTAGGTCATGATCCCAGGGTCCTGTGAATGAGCCCTGTTTCTGGCTCCTTGCTCAGCAAGGGTTCTCCTTCTCCCTCTGCCTTCTGGTTGCTCATGCTCGCTCCCTCTCACGCACTCACTCTCTCTCTCAAATAAATAAATAAAATCTTAAACACACACACACACACACACCTGAAAAACCTTTTATTTAACATAAATACATCATGAAGACCAATTGAAGATTATATTAAAAATCTATCAGTTTGCATTGTTTAGATTCATCTGGGTTTACCAGAAAAAACATAACCTTAATATTCCCTGATATAAATACACCAAATACATTCTGCTGATCTAGTTGCATTGAAAATCAGATTCTAGTGCATATTCATTTTCTAAAAATATGGCCAAAAAGAGCATCACGCAATATTAGAAAACATAGGAAATTTAATTTCCCAGGAGAGCTCTATTTATCTGCTGATAGGGGTGTAACAAAACCACTCTCTGCCAAAGTTGGTTGTGGAAACTGAAAGAAACTCAAGGAAAGAGTGTTTGGAGCAGCTCTTCTGAAAAGACAGTTACAACAAGATGGACTCAATATAGCCACCAGGCAGTGTAGTTGAGATCAAAATCTTCTGTAATAATTAGCACTTTTTAACCTGTAAACCATGTCTTGGGTAATAATGACGTATCTAAAATTTGTCCCAAACATTTCACCCAGCAAAGCACTTTTACTTTTACTGCATGTATTTATTTCTATCCCTTGGGGTTCACAAGAGGAATCTTGTATCAAAACATAGGTGCAGTTCAGATCACAGCACATTCTTTCAAACTACCGGTCTGAGCACATCCCCAGACATGGGGAGCAGGCTTCCATTCTGCAGGTGCCTTGAGAAGCTGGGTTGCTGGTAAGGCTATGGACATCCTGCCATTTATGGTTTGGAAGTATTGCCATCACATTGCTTAAGACAAAATTAACTTCCTCTCATGGAAATCATTCAAGCTGTTGACAAATGCTCTGGTTCTTCACCTTGCAAGCACCAGGTAAGACTGTACTCCCTTGTTATCTTTACAGATTAGCACAACCATATTCCTTACTTTGATGGATGAGGTGTGAGAACAAGTGATACATGTTACCTCCAGGTAGGCCAAGAGCTAATATGCAGTAGCCACAGTCTCCTTTCCCTAAACAAGGGGATCCTGGAAACTTGTGTGTGGACAAGGGCTTCTTCCACCTGTTGCCCCAGTGGCCATCATAGCCAGGTTCTGCTGCCAGCTGCCTTGGGATTCCTTCCTCTGATCCTATTGCCCTTCCAGCCCAGCAACCCATGTCCTGCTCCTGTCCTCAAGCTGCAGAGAGTTGCCTGGTTGAGCTCCAAACATGTGGGTTTTTTTGTTTGTTTTGTTTTGTTTTTTGCTTTTTGTTTTACCTCTTATATGCTTAGGGAGGAGATTAAATGAGTCCATCAAACAGGGGGGTTTGAGGAGGGCAGACAGGGCTGAGTGATAGTTAGCTCCAGACCTGTCTGCCCTTCGTGCACCAGGTAGAGGATGCATTTGCTGTCCTTCCCTCTGATGCTTGAAATGAATCTGTTGGTTTGGTTTCCATTCTCTGTTAGTACTTCCTCCACACCAAGACATGCCACCACAAGGATATCTCATAGATGTAGGGTGGCCACCACCCCCAGATTGCCCAGGACTGACTGAGGAGGTTCTGGGACTCAGGAATTTCTATTTTGTTTGTTTTGTTTTGTTTTAAGATTTATTTATTTATTTTAGAGAGAGAGAGTGAGAGAGAAAGAGAGATAAGTGGAAGGGGTAGAGGGAGAGGGGTTCTCAAGCAGACTCTGCACTGAGCACAGAGTCTAACTCGGAGCTTGATCTCAAGATCCTGAGATCATGACCTGAACCAAAACCAAGAGTCAAACGCTTCACTGACTGCCATCCAGGTAATCCAGGAATTTCTGTTGTAAAAATGTGAAGGTCCCAGGCCAATCAGAACTAGTCAGTCACTCTTTTCTTGTGTTTATGGCCCCCATCACTGTATTTGTCATAGGCATAATTAACTATTTCAACCTTCATATTCCTTTTCTTCCCCCTTTAATATGCCATTTCCTTTGCTTCTTTACTTGCTCCCAGGTTGTGGTTATGCAATAGGAAAAATGGGAAGAATAAATGCTAAGTGACCTTCTCAGGTAGCTTATATTCAAGGAATCAGAGAAATTGAGGGCAAGATTAGCCATGTTCTAGAACTTTCTAACAGGTGAAAGTTTGGTGGAAGTGCTAAGGGGAAGGGAAGACTTCTCAAATCCCCTGAATTACAGTAAAGGGCCCTGGGAAGGCTTTCATTCTCTGACAGTACCATGTCCATACTAGAATATTCTGCAACTAGGATTTCTCAGCTGTGCAGGATGACCTATCCCACTTTGCCCAAGACTGAAGGACTTCCTGAGACATACTCTGGCCTGCCATAAATCCTTTCCTCCAATCTCTTTCAATCCTCTACTCTCAAGAATGACCTCTTCATTGTCCAGCATCTACTATTCTGGTGGCAGAACCAGCTCTCCAAATGGTGTGGCCCACTAGTCACATCCTGTTTGCAAATGTTTGGAGCGCAGGTGGGAGGCAGGTTCAGAGTAGACTAAGACACATGGGCCATGTGTGCCTGGCTGCCTTCTGGGAGAGGCCCAGGTCTGAGGACAGGCAATGAGTTTAGCAGGCAGGAGCAGGTGTTTCTGATTTTCCCCTTAGTGACTCCCTTGGGGCAGGTTATTGCAGCTCTTTCCAGATGTGTCCATCTGCAAACAGTGCATGATGAAGTCAATGCATGGAATAAGATGGAATTTACTTCAGGGAAATTCTAACCCCTACCACTACTACCAGCTGAAAAATACCAGTGAGAAGTACTCCTGCCTGTGGACCTAGGGTGCTGCCCCAAGCAGGCAGCTTCCCAGTTTAGGACTCCACTAGGCAAAGGTCTGGCCTAATTCCCAAAGATGTAGGACCACCCTTTGTTCTGTCCCCATTCAAGCTCAGGGACTCTCCTCTTAGCTGTGGGGTCCTGCCCATATCTTCCATGTGCTCCCCATCAGCTTCTTACCTAAGATCCACCTGTATGCAGGAAGGCAAAAAGGGAACCCCCAGGCCACAGCATGTGGGAATGGAGAACAGATGCCCTAACTTCCTTGCCTTCATTGATAGGGTGGATTCTGATACTGCCAACTACTTTCAGTGTCCAACACCTATCTCCACAACTGACCTCCTCCCTCCCTCCCCTGCCTCGCTCTCCACTCCCCATCCTACATCACCTCCCAGACACTTGCTCATGATTCTTGTCTCAGTGTCATTATCTGGGGACAACAGGCCCTCTCTCAGTCATCATGGATGAGTCTATTATTGGGTCAGTGTATCTAAAGTTTTGAGAACCTATTTTGTTCTTTATTTTTAAAAATTTTATTTGTTTATTTGACAGAGAGGGAAAGAGAGTGCATACAAGGAGAGGGAGCAGCAGGCAGAGCAAGAAGTAGACTCTCCACTGAACAGAGAGCCCAACATGGGGCTCGATTCCAGGACCCTGGGATCATGACCTGAGCCAAAGGCAGACTCTTAACTGACTGAGCCACACAGGTACCCTGAAAATGTATTTGTATATTCATATTTCACAACTCTTGGGAAAACAAGGTTCATAATTTCACTGCATTATTTGTGAAATACTCTATTCTAAGTCTGTCTCTTCCAGGCTTCATTCCCACCGTCACCTCCTAATTGCAAGGAAAGCCATTTTTGTCTTCATGTTCTATCATCAGAAACTTAGTTCATTTGAGCTACTATAACACACTTACCACAGACTGGAGGGTTTAAACATTAAATATTTATTTATCACATTTCTAGATGCTGGTAGTTTAAGACCAAGGTGCCAGCTAACCTGGTATCTGGTCCCACTCCCTGTTTTGTAGCCAGCTCTTTTCCCACTGTCTTCAAATGTAACCTCAAAAATTTCTTTGAAGGGCACTAATCCCACTCATGAAGGCCCCAATGACCTGATCACCTCTCAAAGACCCCATCTCCTAATGCAATCACATTGGGGGTTAAGGCTTCACCATCGAAATTTGGGGGGGTACAAATTCACTCCATAGCAAAGACTATTCCTCTTTTGGGAGGGTGGGGGAACCAGGTGGTGGGTATTAGAGAGGGCATGGATTGTATGGAGCACTGGGTGTGATGCAAAAACAATGAATACTGCTACGCTGAAAAGAAATAAAAAATTAAAAAAAAAGTTTTTGTGAAGAAAATGCCATGGCATCCTCATCCTTTCTCTTGCAGTTCTTAGCACAATTACAGTGGCATTAAAACTGTGTTACTCGGGGTGCCTGAGTGTCTCAGTCATTGGGCATCTGCCTTCTGTTCAGGTCATGGTCCCAGTGTCCTGGGATCGAGCCCACATTGGGCTCCCTGCTTGGTGGGAGCATGCTTCTCCCTCTCCCACTCCCTCCGCTTGTGTTCCCTTTCTCACTGTGTCTCTATCAAATAATAATAATTTAAAAACTGCATTACTAAACTCTGAGGCCCAGAAGTGCAGGGCTTTCTGTTGGCCCACATAGTGCTTGGTACAGCATGGGGACTTAAATGGCTTTTGAATAAAGAAATGAATGAAAATTTAGAACACAATCTCCCATTATATACTTTCTAACACAATAATATTTTAACTTTCTTTATACCTTTCCCTTCATTGTCCATATTCATGCATTTTTTCATAGCTGGAATTGTAGTATAAATCATAACTATAATTTTATTGTCTGCTTCTAATATAATAAACATTTTCCATTTTGCTACAGTATTCATAAAATGTTATAGTGATATTAAGTACCATATTTCATTACTTAGTTCTCTAACATTTACATTGGCTCTGTTAGATATATTCTTGTATATCAATATTTATTTCCAAAAGAATACATTTTCACAAGTGGAATGATCGGTCAAAGGCATGCCCGTTGGAATGATTATATATACATATTGAGGCTTTGCTTTCCCCAAGGGTAGGATGTCTTCTCTGAGACCATCACCCTTATCTTGGGGTGCTTCAGATTTTCCCTTATAAACCTACTTCCTCTGTTTAAATGGTATTGCATGGTTCTCATTAGTGTCCTTATTTATTTATTTTTATTTTTGGACTGTTTTTCACATGTTTGTTCTCCCTCTTCTAATAATGACGATATTGCAATACTACTACTACTATTGGACTAGCTGCAACACACAGCTGTCAAAATACCTAAATGCACTTTATCTTCCTTGACCCTAACAATGGACTCTGAGAGGGTAGGCAAGGCAAGTAGGCAAGAGGCAGAAAACTATTGCCAAGATAATAGCTGATTGCTAGTAACTGGTAAGACCAAGATAAGAATTCAGTTTCTCTAATTCTTAGTTCACTGGTCTTTTTTTTTTTTTTAATTTTCAACATAATTTATGCATGGTAAATTATCAAAGAATAAGAGAAGGCCTACAATGGAAAGAAACAGTCCTGGTACATCTTCTCCCCTCAGGCGTGCTTCCCAGAAGCTATATTTGGCATTCTTTCACCTATCCTCCTGGCAAATACCTCCATGTCCCTCTGTAACATTCAAGCACCACTGTTTTCTGGGTTATTAATGTTAAGCAGTGTTCTACTGACTTCCCCAGTGGACTGGACCTGAGGATTTCTTTTATTAAACCTGACCTATGCTCACTCACTTTCTCCTATTGTTGCCCCTCTATTTCTAGTTCTCTTACTGGTTAGCTCTCTAACTTTAAAAAATACACTTGTATTTCTCTTTCACTGAGCTTGGGAAGGAAGACTTCATCTTCTCCTTTGCAGCAGGCAGAGATCTCCTCCAGCTCCTCTGTAAGCTGCATTGTTATTTTATGTGGGTAAATCAAATGCTATACTACCAACTTTGTTCAGTCACCATAGTTAACTCCTGGCACCTCAGTTGACAGAGCCATGGTGAGGACCACTCTTGCAAGCCATGTCAGGTGCTTTCTTTTTCAGCTTTTGGTTTTCTTAGAATTTCTAGCTGACTAACTGGGAGCCCAAACTGAAGCAGACAAAGTGGGGGAAATGAGAGAGGGGAAGGGGTAAAGACTTTTAAAACACCAGTCTTGTATTTCATCTCCCTGGGGATCCTTAGAAATGAGCAATAATGGAGCATATTATTGAGAACAGAGCAAGTTAAGGTCCAGTTGCGTGCTGTGTGAGGAGGGCAGGCCTGGCTTGCTGGGGTCTCAAGCCCTGAGAAGTGGACAAAGCCACATCTCAGACCCACACTTCTGCACCCAGAGAATGCAAGAAATCTACAGGTAGGAAGCAGTTTTCCCCTAATGCTGAGGGATCAAGGGGGAAAGTACGTATTACTGTGAGAAACATTTACAAGAGAAATGACATGGCTTTTTGAACTTCAGCTAATAATAATAATGATGGGAATAGGGACATTCTACAAAAATGTCAAAGTCATGAAGACAAAAGACATACAGAACTATCCGAGTTTAGAAAAGGCTTAAGACAGGTGATAATGCTTATGAGATCCTCGATTGTACTCTGGGCCAGAAAAAGTGATTTTCTTCCTTTCTATAAAGAACATTAGTGAAATCATTGCTGAAATTGGAATATTGTCTAGAGTTAAGATTATAAGATATTAGTTCCTGATGTGGATAATTATGCTGTGGTTATGTAGAGAATGTCTTTGCTTTAATTGTAGTAAACACACACTGACGAATTTAGTGGGGAAGGAGGGCAATGTATGCAACATACTTTCACTTGGTTCAGAAAAAAATTATATGTAGAGATAGAATGCTAAAACAAGTAATAAAGTATTACCATTTGGGAAACTGGATGAAGGGTATATGGGAATTCTTTACATTATTTTAGCAACTTTTTTTTGCAAATCTACATGATTTCAAAATAAAATGTTAAAAAGCAACAACACAAAAGAATTGGATCCATAGCTACATAGATATTACTAAAGGTCTATGAATATATAGCAGTATCAAGCACATAGTAGTTGAATACGTAGTATCCTATATACATTTTACTGCTATTTTAAATGTATATGATTCTGTTGTGATAGAACAAATGCAAGTTTATTTATAAATGCTACTGAATTCATTTTAGCTCCTTATTTTGTAGTTCATAAATCAGTGCATATTTAAAAATATATTTTACTGCTATGAACATTGGGGTGGAGGAGGATCTTCTTGTCACTACATCTGTATCAGTGGGTTTACCCCAAAAGTGCAAAACTACTCAGTAGTGCAATTGCAGGGTCATACAGTAGCTCTATTTTTAATTTCTTAAGGAATCTCCACACTGTTTTCCAAAGTGACTGCACCAATTTGCATTCCCACCAACAGTATTAGAGGGTTCCCCTTTCTCCATATCCTCTCCAGCACTTGTTGTTTACTGTCTTGTTGATTTTGGCCATTTTAACTGGTGTAAGGTGGTATCTCAATGTGGTTTTGATTTGAATCTCCCTGATGGCTAATAGTGATGAACATTTTTTTGTGTGTCTGATAGCCATTTGTATGTCTCCACAATTGCCAAACCGTGAAAGGAACAAAGATGCCCTTCAACCTACGAAAGCATAAAGAAGATATGGAGAAGGGAGTTGAGGGAAATTGGAAGGGGAGGTGAACCATGAGAGACTATGGACTCTGAAAAACAATCTGAGGGTTTTGAAGGGGCGGGGGGTGGGAGGTTGGGGGAACCAGGTGGTGGGTATTAGAGAGGGCACGGATTGCATGGAGCACTGGGTGTGGTGCAAAAACAGTGAATACTGTTATGGTGAAAGTAAATAAAAAAAAATTAAAACAAAACAAAACAAAACAAACAAAACAAAAACAAAACAAAACAAAACAAAAAATAGAAGATATGGTCCATATATACAATGGAGTATTATGCCTTCATCAGGAAGGATGAATACCCAACTTTTGTATCAACATGGATGGGACTAGAAAAGATTATGCTGAGTGAAAAAAGTCAAGCAGAGAGAGTCAATTATCATTTGGTTTCACTTACTTGTGGAACATAAGGAATAACACGGAGGACATTGGGAGATGCAGAGAAGTGAGTTGGGGGAAATCGGAGGGGGAGACAAACCATGAAAGATTGTGGACTCTGAGAGACAAAATGAGGGTTTTGGAGGGGGAGAGTGGGGGGCACAGTGAGCCTGGTGGTGGGTATTGTTGAGGGCATGTATTACATGGAGCACTGGGTGTGATTCATAAACAATGAATTTTGGAACACTGAAAAAAATTTTAATTTAATTTAAAAAATAAAAGAAATTTTTAAAAATCTAAAAATTAAAAATAAGACTGGGTAAAATTTTCTTAAAAATTAAAAAAATAAAAACATATTTTAAAAGGGAGTAAGGATGAGACAGGAATGACAACACTTTGATCATTATTAAGGCAAAGTGATGGGTACACAGAAGTTCATTGTATTATTTCTAGGTGTTTTCAAGTATGTTTCAAATTTTTCCATAATATAAAGATTCAGAATTTTTGAGATTTGGATGTGTTTGGCTTTGTCAAGAGTAGCAGTATGTGCTGTTAAGGAAAAGAAAGAATGCTTTTCTGGTGATGCTTTTGGAAAGAGTGAGGCTGAGGTCACTGGATGTTTTGGAGCCCATCTCTAAAATGGGTATGTCAAACACTGCCCTAGACAGAGGTCCAGGAAAGCAGCAGGCTACAAGCATCCAAGAAAGTGTTTTCAGTTCAAGCGTGGGGAAGACTGTCTAACACAAACTATATCAGTGCAGAACCTGCCAGTGCAGAAGTAGTGAGGGAGGTGCCCAATCCACCCCAGAAGAAAAGCCAGGAAGTGAAATGGGTCTTGATGGAAATGTTTTGGCCAGAATTATGAAAAGTGGAAACTAATGTCAAGTGTAGATATATGAAAGTCAGTGCTAGAGAGACCAGGAAGGGGGGAAAAATCGTGCCTGTTTTTTTTTTTTTTTTTCAAATGACCAACTTGAACAAGAATGCGATGGAAGAAAACAAAAAAGCAGAAAATAGAGGAAAGAATGGTAGGGAAAAGGAGTGTGGAGATGAAGGTTCTCAGGGCCCCAGCACTGCCAAAGCCCTTGTAACCACAACCTTCTAACAAAGCTGAATCCGTACTGGAGATAATAGCCATGTTGGGAGCAGTGAGGCAAAGCAGAGCCTGAGACATCACATGACAACCTCAGTGTACCAGAGCAGGAATGCTGGCTATCACACAACCATCACTAATCCCCCAAAGCAGAAGTGAGACAGAAGGGTGGGGGTCAGGAGGTAGCTTGCACTGCCCAGGACTTGCCCAGCAGCAGCACCAGCTTGGTGAACGAGGGGACAGTCTCAGGAGAACCCTGTGGGGGCAATAATGGTGTAGGGCTGGAGGGGCTGGGAAAACAGGTAGGAGCTGTGAAGTCCAGTGACCCTTAAAATACCAGAGACATCGTAGAAGGCAGAGGAGATGGTTATATGGATCACAGAGTGGGATGAAATTTGTCTGACCTAGACCCTCAGTGTAGCATCCCTGTCCAGGGACAATTCACCCTCATTCACCCTCATTCACTTTTTCTTCAGAAAGGGCAAATATTCCACCTGGGACAACCCTCTTTTCATTCAAGGATTCAGATTATCAGAGTGTTTCCTTTCCTTGAACTGAAACTATCTCTTTCCTATACTTTCAATCCACTGGACTAGAGTCATTTACTCCCTCTACCATGAAATACTCCCCGATTACTCAGCCCATAATATTACCTTAGAAACCAAAACCAAATGCTCTTCTTGGCCCTTGGAACCCCCACCAGGATTAGTAGCTTTTATTTAGCCTCTGTGGCATTTGACTTTTCTTGGGTGGCTCTCATGTCCCCCACTTTGAGGTAAGGTCTATATTTGTATTGTCTATTGTATTGTATTCTGCCATTGATTAGCAGAGTGCCTGGAATGAGCAAGTTAGCCTTGCTGTGCCTCAGTTTCCATCATCCAGTAAATAGATGTGATAGATAGCTCATGACTCACAGAGCAGTTGTGATTTATCCCAGGCTATAGCAAGTGCTTATAAATGGCAAGTTCCATGAGCAGCAGCACGACATGCTTTCATCCACTGAACAAACAGGGCCTAAGACATGATCATAGCCAGTTTCTGCTCTCTCAGCCCCCATCTTGGGGGAAGACTGGAATCTGCAGGGCAGTGTGGTGAGCCACAGAGGGACCCAGGAGCTTAGATGGACATGGCACAGCAGATTTTCAGTAGGTGTTTAGTGAATTGATATGATAACATGCTCATCAGAGTTTTGCTGAATGAATGTTGAATGAATTTGAAATCAAAGACCAAACCACAACACCCATGAAGAGGAAATGAGAGGATGGTTCTAGAGAGAGTGAGGGTTACATCGTAGAGAAACAATGGAAAAGCAGCCAGTGCTCCGGGCGGGGCTCAGAAACCCCAGACTGAGTGAAGTGTGCTTAGAGTTGTTTTTGTTTTTCCCCTTTCAGATGACAGTAGTGACTTTTTTTTTCCTTTTTCTGATTTTTCAGAGTTTCAAGCAATAAATTAGGGGATTCATAAGAATCACTGTAAATAAACAAAATGGAGAACATCTTCATGCCTGTTAGCTGGTAAAGTTGGTTTCTATGGTTTTTAAACTTTGGTGTTATGAAATAGAGTCTTTGGAACAAAACAGGCATGAGGGTTAAAGAGTCTCGCCCAGGAGCTCAGGTTCAGGCCTTTCCAAAAGCCACTATAGGAACTGTTCTAGGAAATGATTTAAAGGAAAAATGGCAAAAACGAATTGACAATGACAAGCGTATCTTATCCTTAACACAGTCTAGCATTGTATTAAAATTGGAGATTCAGACAGAAAAACTGCAGGGACAGTCAGTCCTTCGGGGAGCAGTGAACATGGTCTGGATCCTGCTTTGTCTCTGGCAGTCAGGAAAGTCCCCTCCAGATCTGTGGCCCTCTGGCTTGGAGTCATCAAGCATTTAGGGAAGCTGGAACTTTGGGACTCAGACTAACAGCTGGATATGGGTTTTGGCACATCCACCCCTCCAGGAGGGGACAGTAGGAATTTCTAGTTGGAGCAATGACAGCAAAGGGATTTGGGGCACAGGGGGATGGGGGAGACGTTCACTGTACATGTTCGTAGTGTGAAAGTACTGTGGTCACCATGGGCTTTCAGAAGCTAAAGTGTGGACAGGTTGGAAGAAGAGTGGTCTGGATGCAATGAATGAGGCGTGATTGCTCACTGCGCAGCTGGGAGAGGGAATGAAGGCGATAGCCCAGGCAGGGCCACTCAGAGCTGCTTCCCTTGCAAGGGAGCTTCCTATTTAGGCCAGATGGGCCAACGTTTCTACCTGTGGGCTCCCGCTGCCTTCATTCAGAAAGCCCATCTGCCAGGGGACCTAGCTCAATGCCAGGTGGCATTTTTTATGGAAATATTTGGAACCTGTTTCTTAGACTCCTACCTACATTTTTAATGGAAATATTTGGAACCTGTTTCTTAGACTCCTACTCCTACAAAAAATTCTTGTTTTCCCAGACTCCTGGGCTTCTGGAACCTTACTGATCTCATTTCCAGTACCTGGCCATATGCTTGCCTGGCCAGTGCTATAGCCTTCTAGGTGGGACCTCTGCCTGTCTGAATGAGCTCCTCATCCTTTCCCCAGGCCAGCCTGCCCTGGCTCACTGCCACACAAGTCCCTGCAAGGCAGATGCTGTTTGGAAGGATGGAGAGTGTAGATACCTTCTGCTGGGGATGGGAGAGGGGACATAAAGATAGAGGATGCTCCTGGTATATATCATCTATGTACAGGCAGTGGGAGGACTCTGAAAGGCTCTGAGAGGGGAGCTAACATGGGAGAAATTCTTGTGGTTACAGCACCTAGAATGTTACAGAACAGATAGAATTTAGTAATAAGGAGGACATGCAGATACGAATGATAATAATGAGAAGTCCCAACCTGGCCATGGACTCCACTTTCATCATCACCTCAGGGCGCATTATTCTGTCCCCAAGCTCCAGCCACTCCCTTTCTCTGTGTCCTTGACCATTCTTGGCTCATGTTAAACTTGCTAACTTAGGTTGAGACATCCACATGCAGGCATCAGCTGGGCAGTGAGCCTCAGTGGGGAAACATTTACTATGTTAGGCATGTGGTCAGTGGGTAAGAACACCCATTACCTCTTTTCACTTATCTAGTGACTTAAACAATCTTAAAAGAAAAAACATATGTACACACACACACACACACACACACACACACACACCAATGCCCAGTCTTTTGAATAGTCGAGTTCCACTGGGAGAGTAAAAAGTTTTAGTGGAAATAATGATATAGCACTCATGTTTCACTGGCATTAAGCAGCTGCTGCAAGCCAGGTGCCCGGAGAGAAGGGGACTGCGTCTGAGCCTGACTCAGTGGCAGGAAGTGGTGTGTTTCCATTGCAGAGCTAAAAAACAAGGTGGTTTGAGGAAAGGCTTGCGTGTCACTGGCATTTCCCTGTTGTGTTTATGAAATAATGTGGGAATAAAGCTTTGGGGTTACTCTAATCTTGTCTTTTACAAGAAACCAAGAAGCCCCCAGTGGAACACCGGTAGGGGGCTGTGGCAGCCCCGGGAGGTACTGGGGAAACCCGAAGGCGCCTGGCTAGGGAGGGAGTGGGGCACCACAATATGCAGCAATCTGAAGCCCTATTTTAGGGATGAAGACAGGGGAACCTCTTTGTCTGGTTGTTTCCTTCTCTAGATGGGCAGTGTGGATGCAAACAGCAGGCACTCTGTGGATGAGAGAGGCATTGGGGCCTCAGGGAGGCATCTTAGGAGATGTATCTGCATACATGAAATGTGGGAGATGCCAGTGTCCCTTGAAACATACTGACTACCTGGAGTACGCCATTCTGTGTGCACTGGTGTCATGACAAGACTCTTACTGAAGTTGGCAATTTTGCCAGAAACCAGTTCCTTATTCCAGAGGTCAGTTCATAATTTCTACTACATGGGGAGAGAACTGCATTGAAAAGAGCTTTCAGGCATCCGACAATGAGAAGGATTGACCCAGTGATGGTCCGAATGGTTTCCATACCAGTGAGAGTTCCATACCAGTGAGTTTCCATATTAGGGCTGTGAGGCAGTCCTTCTCTCCCTGGATGGCAACCTTCACCAGAATCTCCTAGTCCAAGCAGCCCCAGAAACTAAGCTGCCTTTGAAGTGCCATGTCAGGGGTTCATTTCTATATTTAAACCAGAGAGAAAGACAATGAGCCAGATGAAAGGGTGCCTAAAAACAACAAACACAGAGGAAGCGACAGTGCCTGCTAGTCATGCGTCTGTGGCCAAGCCCTGATGTTCCACTCACCTGTTTGGGTTGTGATCAGGCAGCAAAACAATGGGAGAAAAAAATCCCCACATTTTCACAAGGAGGTTTACTGGAAAATCTTCTAACAAACAGAGTCAGAAGTATAAGCACAGCAATCTTGAAACCACCTTCTCATCATTCAAATGTTGTTTTCAAAAACGTCTCTCTCCTTGGCTACTGTCTTGGAGGACTTACCATCGAGGCTTGGTCACAAAGTCCCCTCCAGAAGCCACACAATGTGCCTCAAGTGCTTTGGGTTGAATTGTGTACCCCCTGCCAAATTCATACATTGACCCCGTAATCCCCAGGACTTCAGAATGTGACTGTGTTTGAAAGTAGACTTTTTATACAGGTGATTAGGTTAAAATGAGGTCATATGGGTGGGCCCTAGCCCAATAGGACTGATGTCTTTATAAGAGGAAATTTGGGACACAGACACACACAAGGGAAGACCATGTGAAGACACATGGAGAAGATAGCCAGCTATAAGCCAAGGAGAGTGGCTCTTAAGAGAAACCAAACCTGCCAGCACCTTGATCTTGTACTTCTAGCCAAGGAACTGTGAGAAAATAAACATCTGTTGTATGAGGTACTCAGTCTGTAGTCCTTTATTATGGCAACTCTAGCAAATTAATGCATTGCCTTTCTAGACAGTCTTTAAAAAAGTAAAAGAATAATGGAAATCAGTGAGACCCCTCACTTTATTAATGAGGGAACCAAGGTTATATCACATAGGGCAGGTTGAGTTTCCCCCAGGCCCAGAAGATGAACGCTGTTCAGTCTAAGCCAGTTGCAGAGATCTGTTTTCTTGCCGAGACATGGCCTAACTGTAGTCTTGTCTTCTTCTGAGAATGCCTCACTCAAATAAAGACATATGAGATATAACGTTCAATGATTCATTAGTTGAGCATAATACCCAGTGCTCATCATGTCACACTATATCAAAAACTAATGACGTACCA
This sequence comes from Enhydra lutris kenyoni, assembly GCF_002288905.1. Lineage (NCBI taxonomy): Eukaryota > Metazoa > Chordata > Mammalia > Carnivora > Mustelidae > Enhydra > Enhydra lutris. The sequence continues at coordinate 284,391 of NW_019154132.1, forward strand.
GATGTTGGCTAATTGAATTTAAATTAAAAATAAAGACATATGAGACACAAATGTTCTCTTCTTTTTCTTGCCCCTACATTCTCCCTTTGTTTATAACAGGTGTTCTGGGACCTTGAGGGACCATTTTAAGAGGAAAAGCTACATGTTGAGAATGACAGTAACCTGGGTCCTTAATATTGTCACTGGGTCACTTATAATCAACCCTAGTGTTGCCATCGACAGGCTTCTCATTAAGTGAAATAATAAATGCCATTGCTTTTTCTATACATCATATAGCATCTGGGTTTCTTTTTATTTGCTTTTGGTAAACAAGCATAGCAGTCTTAAACTCAGCTGAGACAAATCTGTACTGGTTCCATAGCCAGCTATTGGTAGTTCTGGAGTAATCAACCCCACAGGAGTGTGAATGAGACCAAAACCTGACACACACTCCAGTGACATGAGCTGAAGGCATAAGGCAGCCCTGAATTATGTGATCAGAGTGTGTCATTGGTGCAGGGGTTTGTATGACATCTTCTGGGTCCCTTCAGTAGGACTTTGGGAAAATCACTTAAATTCTCTGTACCTTGGTTTCCTCCAATATGAAATAGAGGTTCCAATATTACCTGCCTTATAGAGTTCTTGGGAGGATTAAATGAATTCATATGTGTTAACCAGTTTAAGTAGTGCCTGGTCTATACTAAGTGCTATTATGTTGGCTATTAATTGGCTCTTTGCTGTTGGCCATTTCTTTTCTATTGTAAGAAATAATTAAAGATAAACAGAGCTGAAATTTACTGGACACCAATTATGTCCCAGACATCATACAATGTGCTCTATAAATTGTAATCTCATTAACCCAACCTGGTCATTATTCTCTGAGGCCTGCTTTTAACCTTGAACTACCCAAGAGTCTTTGTCTTTGGGTCAGTTTCCCCAAAGACTCCAACCATGTCTCTGAAAGAAAAATGGAAGTTTCACCTAACTCAGCTTTGACAAATGTGCAAATGCTTCAGACAATATCCCAGAGACTCCTGCCCGTGGCCATTTGGACACCTCATGGGGATAATCCAAACCTTCTCCCATGCCCTTACACCTCACCCTGAAGTGGAGGGAGTAGGGCAAAGGACTCTAAAGCCAAAAGGGGGCCAGAGTGGGGCAGAAATATCATCCATCAGATTGGAGGGGGAGTGCCTGCTTTGGGTGCACTCTTTGAGTCCACCCATATCTCTCCTCATCCTTCCATGTGACCAGAGAAAATGACCCAAAGGGGGTTTCCCTTGTTTGTCTAAAGGGGATCCCCCTCCCTTGAAGAGTCAAACAAGCTGTGCAAGGAAACACAACAAGATGTCTTAGCCTGCAAATATTAAAGGCCATGCATGGTCCTGGCCAAATCCAAGGAAACCTGGACATGTTCCTTACTACAAGGTACATTTTCTGGTATAGCATTCCTTGGCAAATTCCAGGACCTCATCATGCCAGGCTCTCCACAGAGTTACATCTGACACCTGTACAATTCAGATTTCCAATAACAACTCCAAACACTTCTGTGGTCATGTCACTGCTCTGCTCAGAAACCTCGAAGTGCTCCCTGTGGCTCAGTGAATTAAGTCCAGCCTCCCACAGGATTTTGAAATGGCTGAGGCAGGATTTCTGGCAAGGGTTCAGACATGCTGTGGGCTATCCTCTGTGCACAGAGCCCACAGGAAGAGACCTCATCCTATAATGCCTGCTATTTATGGCCTCAGAGCAAGACAGCTCCCCTCAGGGCCAACCGAGAAAGCTGCTGCTGTTTTTGTCAGGAGGTCAGCCCCACTGGCTCAATGAATGGAGAACACTGATAAGTGCTGACCCTTCTTGCTTCCAAGGTCCTCATGTAGTAATCCCATAACCAGTTCTCAAGCCAAGGCTATTCAGAAAGAAGGCACTGGGGGAAGAATGCGCTCTGAGCACTTCATAGATGTCTTCACTAATCATTACTCCAACAGCATGAGGGTGGAATTACTCTATTCAGTGTTTAGGTCAGGCTACTCGATAATGTTATTTGGCAAGGGCCATGTGAGGAGCAGAAATGGAATTTGAGCTGAGGTTTGACTCCAAAGCTAGTGTACTTCTGCATCTACTGAAATGATCATACAGTTTTCCTTTTTTGCCTTTTGATAAGATGAACGACACTGATTACTTTTCAGATATTGAACCAAGCTCTCATTTCTGGTATAAACTCCTCTTGGTCATATTTTATCCTTTTTATATGCAGTTGACCTTGAACAACATAGATTTGCATTATGTGGATTCTCTTACATGTGGATTTTTCAATAAATACAGTATGCTGTAAATGTATTTTCTCTTCCTTATGATTTTCTTAATAAGATTTTCTTTTCTCAAGCTTACTTTATTGTAAGAATACAGTATATAATACATAGAACATACAAAATATGTGCAATTGACTGTGTATGTTATTAGAAGGGCTTCTGATCAAGAGTTGGCTATTAGTGATTGGGTTTTGGGGAAGCCAACGTCATATGCAGATTTTCAACTTGCATGGTGCCCCCAATGCCCATATTATACAAGGGTCAAATGTATTGCTGGATTCAATTTGCCAAACTTGTATTAAGGATCTTAGGGTCAATGTTCATGAAGAATATTGGTTAGAAGTTTTCTTCTCTTGTAATGTCTTTATCTGGTTTTGGTTTCAGGGTAACATGGGTATTATAAAATGAATTGGGAAATGTTCTCTTCTATATTTTGAATGGGTTTTACATTCCAAAAGAATTTAATTCTTTAAATGTTTTATAGAATTCACCAGTGAATTCAACTCTCAACTTGGAGGTGTCTTTAGGTGGGAGGATTTTAAACTGTGAATTCAAATTCTTTGGTAGATGTAGATCTACTTAGGTTATCTAATTCTTTGTGCGTGAACTTTGATAGTTTGTCTTGCAACAAATTTACTCATTTCATTCATGATATCAAATGTATTGGCATAAAACTGTTCATAATATTCCTTATTATCCTTTTAATGGCTGTAGAATCAGGGGAATATCTCCACTTTCATCCCTGACATTGGTAATTTGTGTCCTCTCTCTCTTTTCTATACCATTCTGGCTATAGATTTATTAATTTTATTGATTTTTTTCAAACAACTACATTTTGGTTTTATTAATTTTTTCTATTACTTTTGTTGTTTTCAATTTTATTCATTTTGGCTCTCATATTGATGATTTCCTTCCGCATGTTTGCTCCGGATTTCATTTGCTCTTCTTTTCTGTTTTCTTAAAGTGAAAGCTTAGAATATGGATTTGGGACCTTTCCTATTTTCTTACATAAGCACTTAATGCTATTCATTTCCATTTAAGCTCTGCTTTAAATGTGTCCCACAAATTCTGATACAACATATTTTCTTAGTTAAAAATATTTTTTTCAGTTACCTTGTTATTTCTCTTTGACTATATGGGATATTTAGAAGTGTGTTGTTTAGTGTTTTATATTTTATCTTGGTGAATGTTTCATGTGCACTTGAAAATAATGTAATTATACTGTTGTTTGGCAAAGTGTTCTAAAAATGTCAATTATATGAAGATCATTGGTAGTATTATTCTGGTTCTCTGTATCCTTATTGATTTTCTGTCTATTCTGTCACTTATTGAGAGACAAATGTTGGAATATCCAGTTACAACTATACATTTATTTCTCCTCTCAGTTTTAACCCTTCTGTTTTATATTAATCAAAAATTTTATTAGGTACATACACATATAAGATTACTTTGTCTTCTTGATGAATTGATCCTTTGGTCATTAAATAATGTTCCCACTCATAATTGGTAATAGTTTTTGTTCCAAAGATTACTTTGCCTGATATTAATATAATCATTCTAGCTATCTTTTGATTAGTGTTTGTAAGTATACCTTTATTTTTATACTTTTGAGTATCAATATCTTTATATTTTAAAGTGAGTTTTTTATACACAGAATATAATTGGGCCTTTCTTTCTTTCCTTCTCTCTCTCTCTTTCTTCCATCAGCAATCTGTTTTTTTAATCAGGGCTTTTGCATTTATTATAATTATTGATTATGGTTGGATTTAAATCTATCATCTTACCAATTGTTACTATTTGTTTCATTTGCTCTTTGTTCATTTTTTTTCCTTTTTTCCCTGCCTTCTTTTGGATTGAGTATTTATTATTCTACTAAAATAATCTCCACTGTTGGTTTATTAATATCTTTAAAAAGTTCTTTGTTAGTGGTTACTTTAGTGTTTATTATATTAACATATTCAATTTCGCATGGTCTACCTTCAAATAATTTATCACTTACATATAATGTAGGATTTACATTATATATTTTATACATATACATAAGATATTTATACAGAAGATATTGTTCCTTTTTTGGGTTTAGACAGTCTTTTAAAGCAATTAAAAATAAGAAAAGTGGGATTTGGTGAAAGACGGCAGAGTAGGAGGATCCTAAGCTCAGATAAAAATAGAAAACACCCATAGCAGTGTAAATAACCCAGACAATGACCCCAAAACTGGCAAAACAAACTCTCCACAGCTAAATGTAGAGAAGAGGCCACATCAAAGAGGACAGGAAGGGCAGAGATAGGGTCAAGGGCTAAACAGATACATGGGACTGTGCATGGGAGGGAGGAATGCTACGGGTTCAGGGAGGAGAAAGAAATAGATCCTCACACTGAGCACCCCAGGCATGGAGAAGATGAATCCACAAAACATTTGGCTTTGAAAACAAGAAAGCCACAATAATCAGTGGGGCTTAACACCTGGAACTTTGAAAATCAGTGGGTTCAGCTCCAGAAGAACTGGGAGAGTAGACTCTCTAACCTTAAAGAGACAGCATAACAAAGAGCCCCACAGAGATACAGCATAGAAGCAGCAGTTAGAAAAACATCTGGGCATACAAGAGGGAGAGTGATTTACTCACCTTAGAGCATGTGCTGGGGGTGGGGGGATCATTGGGAGACTTTCTCAAGAACAAAGGAACTTGTGGGTGCCATTTCTTTCTCCTGCTTCCTAGATACACAGACACCTGTGGGAACCAGGACACCAATACTCTCCATCTAGTGTGCTAGCAGTGTGCCTTACCCTGATGTACATCTGAAGATCCACCCCTCCAACATAATAGGCCTCAGGAGGAGTTTTGGGTGCTACACATTCCCTCCCACAGTGGTCTGGTATGGAACTTGCTGGCACAGCACAACCCATGTTCTCCTGCAGACCTGCCCACTTGAGTACACCCTTGGCTAGAACCCATCCAAAGCAGTGCCACAAGCCTAGCAGTGCACAACAAACCCTGATAGGGCCCAGAACCATATCAAAATAACACCTCCCCTGGAGATAATGGAAGATAACCATACACACCAGTCCAGCTACAGCCCCAAGAGGAGGCTGGGAGAAGATATCTGGTCTGACTGCAGGCTCTGACCACCAATGAAAGCTTCTCGGGGACAACACTGGGAAAGCATCCTGCAGTTTGGTGCTACTGCATCTCTGGCAAATGCCTGGTCTGACTCAACTCAGTCCCAAGGCAGCTCCAGACTGGCCCACTAACAACAGAGGGACCAAACCCCACAACATGCAAAGACAACCATTGCAGAGAACTGGATTAAGGCAAACATGACTCAACCACAATAGTACAGTGCACTCAACACACATAGGAGACACCCCTTAAGTGCCAGGTTCTAGTGAAAAGGGGACTTTACACTGCAGGGCATTACAGGACCTCTTCTTCATAAGGCTGCCACTTTCAAGGTAAGAAGACTTTCTTAACACATAGAAATAGACATAGAGAGTTAGACAAAATGAGAAGAGAGGAGAATATGTCCCAAATGAAAGCACAGGACAAAATTACAGCAAGAGACCTAAATGAAATGGAGATTAATATGTCTCATAAAGAATTTAAAGTAATGGTCATAAAGATATTCATAAGACTTGAGAAGATAGTGAAGGACCTCAGTACAAACCTCAACAAAGACATAGAAAACAAAAAGAAGAATCAAAGGTGAAGAATTCAAAAACTGAAATTAAAAATACACTAGAGGGAATAAATAGTAGACTAGAGGAAGCAGAAGAACAGAGCAGATACCTGGAAGAAAGAGTAATGGAAAGCAATCAAGCTGCACAGGAGACAGAAAAAGTTTTAATAACAAATGAAAATAGAATTCAGCAACACTATTAAGCATAGTAACATTAAGTTTATAAGGGTCCCAGAAAGAGAAGAAAAAAAGGGGCAGAAAATTTATTTGAAGAAATAATAGGCAAATGTTTCCTGAATCTGGGAAGGCAACAGAAATCCATATCAAGGAAGCACAGAGATTCCTCCCAAAAAAATCAACCAAAAGAGATCCAAACCAAGACACAGATTAATCAAAATGTCATATTAATAAAAATGTTATAAAGTAGTGATAAAGAATTTTAAGAGCACAAAAGAGGACAAGGGAAACCCATAAGTCTATCAGTTGATTCCTTAGCAGAAACACTACAGGCCAGAAGGAAATGGCATGATACAATCAAAAAAGAAAAAGCCTGAAGCCAAGATACTCTGTTAATCAAGGATATCATTCAGAACAGAAGGAAAGATAAAAAATCTCCCAAACAAAAGTTAAAGGAAATCATGACCCCTAAATCAGGCTTATAAGAAATATTAAAGGAGACTCTTCAAATGAAAGATAAGGTCATAAATAGGAGTAAGAAAAGTAGGGAGCCAGAAAGCCATAAAATTAAGTATAAAACCCACTTAATTAACTTAAAATTAACTATAAAAACCACTTAAGGAATTTACAAAATAAAAGGATGTAAAGTGATTATTGGTCAAGATGGCGGAGAAGTAGCAGGCTGAGACTACTTCAGGTAGCGGGAGATCAGCTAGCTAGCTTATCTAAAGATTGCAAACACCTACAAATCCAACGGGAGATCGAAGAGAAGAAGAACAGCAACTCTAGAAACAGAAAATCAACCACTTTCTGAAAGGTAGGACTGGCGGAGAAGTGAATCCAAAGCGACGGGAAGATAGACCGCGGGGGGAGGGGCCGGCTCCCGGCAAGCGGCGGAGCAGCGGAGCACAAAATCGGGACTTTTAAAAGTCTGTTCCGCTGAGGGACATCGCTCCAGAGGCTTAACCGGGGTGAAGCCCACGCAGGATCAGCGTGGCCTCAGCTCCCGCAGGGTCACAGAAGGATCGGGGGTGTCTGAGTGTCGCAGAGCTTACAGGTATTAGAACAGGGAAGCCGGCTACAGAGACAGAGCCGAGGAGTGACTCTCAGCTCGGGGTTACCTTGAACCGGTCGCAGGCTCGGTCAGCTCGGAGCGCGGCCGGAGGCAGGGTGACGGGAGTAAATCGGCGCTGTTCTCTGAGGGCGCACTGAGGAGTGGGGCCCCGGGCTCTCGGCTCCTCCGGGCCGGACACCGGGAGGCCGCCATCTTCATTCCCGCCCTCCGGACTCTACGGAAAGCGCTCAGGGAACAAAAGCTCCCGAAAGCGAACCCGAGCGGATTACTCAGCCCGGCCGGGTAAGGGCGGTGCAACTCCGCCCGGGGCAAAGACACTTGAGAATCACTACAACAGGCCCCTCCCCCAGAAGATCGACACGAAGCCCAGCCAGGACCAAGTTCACCTACCAAGGAGTGCAGTTTCAATACCAAGGAGAGCAGCGGAATTCCAAAGGAGGAGAAAGCAAAGCACGGAACTCATGGCTTTCTCCCCATGATTCTTTAGCCTTGCAGTTAATTTAATTTTTTTTCTTTTTCTTTTTTTTTTCAATTTATTTTTCTTCTTCTGCTAAATTTTTTTAACTTTTACCCTTTTCTTTTTTAACGTTTTTTAACTAGTTTATCTAATATATATATATAT